>NC_057808.1:102133993-102173392 GCF_018294505.1 Triticum aestivum | reverse complement strand
GTGTTCTTTATCCCTGACACATGCATGCATGTGCACCAATCGATTTCCCTCTATGTGCAGCCAGGTCTCTCGCTATTTACCCACACAAAATATCCGATCTGTATCTCTAGTTAAGTCTCCCCCTCTTTACCCACGTACACATCGACCAAACCACGACCTATCTACATAGGATCACCTACCACACACACATTAATTGCCCATCCCCGTCTCATCATCCATGCCTTCCGCTTTATCTATCGACGAGACAAGCGCGCCCATGCACGTTATCATCCCCTCTCTTTAATTATCGATCTTGCGTTTGTACTCCTTAATTGTCTTCGCCTAGTTGGCTTCTCGCATCATCTTCCAATATGCACCCCCCCCCTTTCCTAGCGCTTGTACGCTCATAAAGTTCTTCCCTCTATCCGTGTGTATTGATATGTTGCATAAACGATCCCTCCCCCTCTCTTCTCGTATATCGCCCCCTCCACATACATATACTATGTATTCAGGCCTCTCTTTGACAGAAACATATGTATAGAGGCATGTCGGACACACCATCTCCCTCTCTATCTGTAACACAACCAGGTGTTGTACGCGGTCGAATTTTGCGGCCTCATAGAGCAATGAAATCACCGAGTCATATGAAAAGAGGGCTAGGTGGAGCCGTGGAGGACATGTACGAAGAGAAGAGGTGCACGCCCGCATGCACTGCCTCCCTCACACACACACGCGGGTACATGGTGGAGCACATTTTCTAAGGAGAGTTAGCCCTCGTGATAATTTGACGCATGTTGAAAGACTTATTAGATGACGTGGCACTAGTACTTTGAGCATGGTTAGTAGTATAGCCAACAGCCGGCTATATGGAGTTGCCATGTCATATATAGTCAACCTAATAGCCAACGTGTATAATATAGCTAGTTGCTAAGCAGTACTACTTTATTAATGCATGGCCCACTCTACACTGTCACAATGTTTCTTAGAGTCCGTGTTGTAGCCGACTGTTAATCTACAGCCCGCTTCCCTTCTCTCTCCTCTTCTCTCTCATCCAACTCAACACAAATATGATTGTTTAATCATTATAGCCTGCTGACTATAACTTATTATACTTGCTCTTCCGTATGAGCAAAGCAAGTAGGAAACAAAATACTAGGAAGTTTTTGTTTCGGGAGATGTCTCTCTTTTTCAGTCAATATATTTATGAATAAAATGATGGGGGAGCTCAATGAAGCCACGTGGCACATGTGGAGGCGTTGTTTGCCAGCTTCTTGCATGGATTGATCACACTGACATGCTAATGCTTCCAGAAGAACGTAGACAGTGCTGGGTACAATGAGGTTTCTGTAGATGCGAATCCCAGCCATTCTGAGGCGCTTAGACCGTTGGATCAACATCAATGAATGGCTAATATAGCGTCACACATGAAATTGAGAATTTCCAAACTGATTATAGAAATAGCCAGCAGCGGACTACTCATTTTTTGCTCCAAGAGGTTGCGGGCGTCTGGCTCCGCCACGAGACCTCTGAGAACGCGGGCCCACGTATGTGTCCGAGAAATGGGAGCCGGATCCTCTAACATTGAGAAGGAAAGTGTAACGCCCGGATAATCAAGCTACAGTAATCCCTTGCTAATGATGCCAAGTCATCACTGTTACTATTGCTAATCTTCACTTGATCCAAATCACACTTCGAATGCAAATTCAAATGCTAAGTGAAATTCAAAATTTGCTCAAACATGAAAAATAAAATGTTCATCATGTGCCAAATAATCCATAACTAATATTGATAGTGAACAACATTTTTGCAGAGTGTTTAAGTGCACTAAACTATTTAAACAGTGGCTAAAACAATAGATTAAATGCCTTTCTAATTTATAAAAATTGCAAACTATTTCAAAAGCCTCATAATCTTTTTGTGGCAGTGCCAACTATTGCAATGTAATTATGTGGCCAAGTCTCACATTTTACAGAATCCTTTTGGCAGCTCAAATATTGCAAAGCAATTTTCTGTAAAAAGAAAAGAGCAAAATAACGGAAAAAGGAGAAGAGAAAAGCCCCCTGCCTCCCTGGGCCTTAGCCCATTGCCCTGGCCCGGCCCACCTTAGTCGCTCTCCCCTCCCTTCCGGTTCCACCGACACGGCGCGCGCCCCACCGCACCCGCTCGCCAGTGTCGAAGTGGATAAGCCTTCCCGACGCCTCGGTCCCCTCCTCCCCTGCCACTCCCAGTGTCCCACTTCCCCTCGCCCACTCCGCCTCTCCCTCTCCCTACCAGATCCTCCTCGCCCAGATCTGCCACTTCCTCCCGACACCGCCATGGCCTCGCCACCGTGAAGCTCGCGGCCACCGAGCCCCGTTCGCCTCCCCGATGTGCTCACCGGTTCCCTCGTCGTCGTCCACATCGCATACGCCATCAGGGTCGAGCTGAGCGCCTCTCTTGCTACTGGAACGCGCTCGTCTTCAACCTTCGGATCGCCGGCATTCGTCGCCGATTCCGGCTACCTCGCGCTCTCCACGAGCTCGTTGCCACTCCCTACGGCTCCGCTGTGAGCTCCTGCTTCTCCTCCCCCTCTATGCTAGCTCGCCCGCGTTTCGTAGCCACCGACGCCACCGATGACCGAACACTCCGCCGCTCGCGCTCGTCGCCCGTGTAGCCACGGTGACCTTTGGGTTCCATGCGTGCCACCGTCACGCTCGTCGCGTCGCGTAGAGGCCGTCTGGCCATTTAGTTGCTCGCTAGCGTGCCCACATCACCATTCGTCATCGCTCCGAGCGCCACCGTCCGCCGATGAGCTCGCCGTCGTCGCTACGGTGCTCCTTCGGCCACGCCGCCGCCGCAGATCGCCTCGTCGTCGCACGCTCTTTCCAACGCACCCACGCGCGACCCTCCCCATGCTCTGTGTGTGATTTCCGGCGATGTCCGACGCGTGCCGCCGCGCGAAATGGTCGCCGGCGTCGCTCCGGCGCCAGCGCCGACGTGTCACCCCTAGGGCCCAACCCCAGAGTCACTGCACGTGGGCCCCTGGCCTCAGTTGACCACGTAGACCGTGGTCAACTGTGCTGACTGGACCACCCAGTGCCACTGACACATGGGTCCCACCCTTTAATTAACCAAACCCCATTTTAAAATAATTAACTTAATTAGAAACTGACAGGTGGGCCCAGTAGTTTAACTAACTAAATTTAGATTAGTTTGAACTCTGTTTAGCCCACTATCTATGACAGGTGGGTCCCCCATGTCAGCTTTGACCAGTCAACGTCCTATTGACTGCTGACGTCACCCTCACGTCATGCTGATTGATATGTCTCCAACGTATCTATAATTTTTGATTGTTCCATGCTATTATATTATCTGTTTTGGATGTTTAATGGGCTTTAATCTGCTCTTTTATATTATTTTTGGGACTAACCTATTAACCGGAGGCCTAGTGCCAGTTTCTGTTTTTTTGCTTATTTTAGTGTTTCGCAGAAAAGGAATATCAAACGAAATCCAAACGGAATGAAACCTTCGCGATGATCTTTCTTGGACCAAAAGCAAACAAGAAGACTTGGAGATGAAGTCGGAGACGCAACGAGGCGGCCACGAGGCAGGAGGGCGCGCGCAGGGGGGTAGGCGCGCCCCCACCCTCGTGTGCCCCTCGTAGCTCCACCGACGTACTTCTTCCGCCTATATATACTCTTATACACTAAAAACATCATGGGGAGCCACGAAACCACTTTTCCACCACCGCAACCTTCTGTACCCGTGAGATCCCATCTTGGGGCCTTTTCCGGCGATCTGCCGGTGGGGGAGTCGATCACGGAGGGCTTCTACATCAACACCATAGCCTCTCCGATAAAGCATGAGTAGTTTACCACAGACCTTCGGGTCCATAGTTATTAGCTAGATGGCTTCTTCTCTCTTTGATTCTCAATACAAAGTTCTCCTCGATGTTCTTGGAGATCTATTCGATGTAATACTCTTTTGCGGTGAATTGTGGATTTATGAACAAGATTATCTATGAATATTATTTGGTTCTTCTCTGAATTCTTATATGCATGATTTGATATCTTTGCATGTCCCTTCGAATTATCGGTTTAGTTTGGCCTACTTGATCTTTCTTGCAATGGGAGAAGTGCTTAGCTTTGGGTTCAATCTTGTAGTGTCCTTTCCCAGTGACAGTAGGGGCAGCAATGCACGTATTGTATTGTTGCCATCGAGGATAAAAAGATGGGGTTTATATCATATTGATTGATTTTATCCATCTACATCATGTCATCTTGCTTAATGCGTTACTCTGTTCTTATGAACTTAATACTCTAGATGCATGCTGGATAGCGGTCGATGTGTGGAGTAATAGTAGTAGATGCAGGATCGTTTCGATCTACTTGACACGGACGTGATGCCTATATTCATGATCATTGCCTAGATATTCTCATAACTATGTGCTTTTCTATCAATTGCTCGGCAGTAATTTGTTCACCCACCGTAATACATGCTATCTTGAGAGAAGCCACTAGTGAAACCGAAAGCCCCCGGGTCTATTTTACATCATACTAGTTTCCCATCAACTTGCCAATTTCTGTTGCCGTTCTTTTTATTTTGCAATCTTTACTTTCCAATCTATACAACAAAAATACCAAAAATATTTACTTTACTATCTTTATTAGATCTCACTTTTGCGAGTGGTCGTGAAGGGATTGACAACCCCTTTATCGCGTTGGTTGCAAGGTTCTTGATTGTTTGTGCAGGTACTAGGTGACTTGAGCGTTGTCTCCTACTAGATTGATACATTGGTTCTAAAAAACTGAGGGAAATACTTACGCTACTTTGCTGCATCACCCTTTCCTCTTCAAGGGAAAACCAATGCATGCTCAAGAGGTAGCAAGAAGGATTTTTGGCGCCCTTGCCGGGGAGATCTACGCCAAGTCAAGACATACCAAGTACCCATCATAAACTCTTCTCCCTTGCATTACATTATTTGCCATTCGCCTCTCGTTTTCCTCTCCCCCACTTCTAAAACAATTTTGGAAAACCTTTGCCTTTTCTTCGCCCTTCTTCCGTTCGATCTTTTGTTTGCTTGTGTTACCATGTGCCTTCTTTTTGCTTGCATCTTCGCTTGCTAAAAGTTATGGATCCTCATCCACTTGCTAATCTTTTTAAAAGATCCAACTATGATGCACCAATTGCTAGTGATTTGAGTGCACTAGATTATCTTTATGAGGTTTTGCTTGAAATTCGTGAATCTGAAAACTGTGAAGTGTTAAAAGAAGAAAATTATAAAGTGATTAACGATAGTGCCTTGAATGAAAAGCATGATTGCAATGATGTTATTATAAATTCTATTAATGTCAATTGTGTTAATGATATGCAAAACCCTAAGCTTGGGGATGCTAGTTTTGCTATGTCCACTACTTGTTGCAATGATCATGATTGGGGTGATTCTTCTTATGATCTTGAAAATTTATTTAAGCCCCATGATGAATATGAGATGGACAACAGTGTCTGCAATAATATTGAAAGTGGGTTTGGAAGAGTGTCAACTTTAGATCCCACATATTTGGAGAATGTTCAATCTTATGAAATTTTTGATAAAAGTGGGTTTGGAGAGGTCATGACTTTAGTTAAATGTTAATCCCACTATTTTGGAAGAGTGTCAAATTCGCATGCATGTGGATCGTGTTGAGAATATGTTATGTGATGGCTATATTGTTGAATTTTCATATGATCCTACATGTAATTATTATGAGAGAGGAAAATATGGTTGTAGAAATTTTCATGTTAATAAATTACCTCTCGTTATGTTGAGATTGCTATTGTTTCTTTCTTCTTCCTTGCATATGGTAGTTTTTGCTTGCCTTGATAATTTGTTTGCTTATAAAATGCCTATGCATAGGAAGTATGTTAGAATTATATGTGTTTGTCCTGTATTTTATGATGCTCTCTTTGTGCTTCAATTCTTCTCTTTTATGTGAGCATCATTGAAATTATCAATGCCTAGCTAAAAGGCTTTAAAGAAAAGCGCTTGTTGGGAGACAACCCAATATTTTTATTTCCTGTTTTTGAATAAATAATTCATCTAGCTTCTGTTTAGATGTGGTTTTATGTTTTTATTAGTGTTTGTGCCAAGTAGAACCTTTGGGAAGACTTGGGTGAAGTCTTTGCGATCTTGCTGTAAAAACAGAAACTTTTGCACTCACGAGATTAGCTGTCATTTTTTACTGGAGAGTGCTTTTAGGTTGATTATTTTTGAAGATGATTAATAGACAAATTACTCACGTCCACCAACTTATTTCAGAATTTTTGGAGTTACAGAAGTATTCTAACAAATCAGATTGCTACAGACTGTTCTGTTTTTGACAGATTCTGTTTTTCATGTGTTGTTTGCTTATTTTGATGAATCTATGAGTAGTATCGGGGGGTATGAAACATAGAGAAGTTGGAATACAGTAGGTTATACCAATATAAATAAATAATGAGTTCATTACAGTACCTTAAAGTGGTGGTTTATTTTCTTATACTAACGGAGCTCATGAGATTTTCTGTTGAAGTTTTGTGTTGTGAAGTTTTCAAGTTTTGAGTAAAGATTTGATGGATTTTGGAATAAGGAGTGGCAAGAGCCTAAGATTGGGGATGCCCAAGGCACCCCAAGGTAAAATTCAAGGACAACTAAAAGCCTAAGCTTGGGGATGCCCTGGAAGGCATCCCCTCTTTCGTCTTCGTCTGTCGGTAACTTTACTTGAGGCTATATTTTATTCACCACATGATATGTGTTTTGCTTGGAGCGTCTTGTATGATTTGAGTCTTTTCTTTTTAGTTTACCACAATCATCCTTGCTGTACGCACCTTTTGGAGAGACATGCATGAATCGGAATTTATTAGAATACTCTATGTGCTTCAGTTATATCTTTTGAGCTAGATAATTTTGCTCTAGTGCTTCACTTATATCTTTTTAGAGCAAGGTGGTGGTTTTATTTTATAGAAATTATTGATCTCTCATGCTTCACTTGTATTATTTTAAGAGTATTTTAGAACAGCATGGTAATTTTCTTTGGTTATGAATTTAGTCCTAATATGATGAGCATCCTAGATGGGTATAATAAAAACATTCATAAAAAGTGCATTGAACACTATGAGAAGTTTGATTATTTATGATTGTTTTGAGATATGAAGATGGTGATATTAGAGTCATGCTAGTTGAGTAGTTGCGAATTTGAGAGATACTTGTGTTAAAGTTTGTGATTCCCGTAGCATGCACGTATGGTGAACCGTTATGTGATGAAGTCGGAGCATGATTTATTTATTTATTGTCTTCCTTATGAGTGGCGGTCGGGGATGAGCGATGGTCTTTTCCTACCAATCTATCCCCCTAGGAGCATGCGCATAGTACTTCGTTCGATAACTAATAGGTTTTTGCAATAAGTATGTGAGTTCTTTATGACTAATGTTGAGTCCATGGATTATACGCACTCTCACCCTTCCACCATTGCTAGCCTCTCTAATACCGCGCAACTTTCGCCGGTATCATACACCCATCATATACCTTCCTCAAAACAGCTACCATACCTACCTATTATGGCATTTCCATAGCCATTCCGAGATATAGTGCCATGCAACTATTCACCGTTCCGTTTATTATGACACGCTTCATCATTGTCATATTGCTTTGCATGATCTGTAGTTGACATCATATTTGTGGCAAAGCCACCGTTCATAATGTTTCATACATGTCACTCTTGATTCATTGCACATCCCGGTACACCGCCGGAGGCATTCACATAGAGTCATATTTTTGTTCTAAGTATTGAGTTGTAATTCTTGAGTTGTAAGTAAATAAAAGTGTGATGATCTTCATTAGAGCATTGTCCTAGTGAGGAAAGGATGATGGAGACTATGATTCCCCAACAAGTCGGGATGAGACTCCGGACAAAAAAAAAGGAGGCCATAAAAAATAGAGAAAGGCCCAAATAAAAAAATGAGAGAAAAAGAGAGAAGGGACAATGCTACTATCCTTTTTTTCCACACTTGTGCTTCAAAGTAGCACTATGATCTTCATGATAGAGAGTCTCCTATGTTGTCACTTTCATATACTAGTGGGAAATTTTTCATTATAGAACTTGGCTTGTATATTCCAATGATGGGCTTCCTCAAATTGCCCTAGGTCTTCGTGAGCAAGCGAGTTGGATGCGCACCCACTTAATTTCTTTTGTTGAGCCTTCATACACTTATAGCTCTAGTGCATCAGTTGCATGGAAATCCCTACTCACTCACATTGATATCTATTGATGGGCATCTCCATAGCCCGTTGATACGCCTAGTTGATGTGAGACTATCTTATCCTTTTTGTCTTCTCCACAACCACCATTCTATTCCACCTATAATGCTATGTCCATGGCTCACGCTCATGTATTGCGTGAAAATTGAAAAAGTTTGAGAACATTAAAAGTATGAAACAATTGCTTTGCTTGTCATCGGGGTTGTGCATGATTTAAGTATTTTGTGTGCTGAAGATAGAGCATAGTCAGACTATATGATTTTGTAGGGATAGCTTTCTTTGGCCATGTTATTTTGAGAAGACATGATTGCTTTATTAGTATGCTTGAAGTATTATTATTTTTATGCCAATATTAAACTTTTGTTTTGAATCTTATGGATCTGAACATTCATGCCACAATAAAGAGAATTACATTGATAATTATGATAGGTAGCATTCCACATCAAAAATTCAGTTTTTATCATTTACCTACTCGAGGACGAGAGGAATTAAGCTTGGGGATGCTTGATACGTCTTCAACGTATCTATAATTTTTTATTGTTCCATGCTATTATATTATCTGTTTCGGATGTTTAATGGGCTTTAATATGCTCTTTATATTATTTTTGGGACTAATCTATTAACCGGAGGCCCAGTGTCAGTTTCTGTTTTTTTGCCTATTTTAGTGTTTCGCATAAAAGGAATATCAAACGGAATCCAAACAGAATGAAACCTTCGCGATGATCTTTCTTGGACCAAAAGCAAACCAGAAGATTTGGAGATGAAGTCGGAGACGCAACGAGGCGGCCACGAGGCAGGAGGGCGCGCCCAGGGGGGTAGGCACGCCCCCACCCTCGTGGGCCCCTCGTAGCTCCACCGACGTACTTCTTCCGCCCATATATACTCTTATACCCTAAAAACATCAGGGGGGCCACGAAACCACTTTTCCACCGCCCCAACCTTCTGTACCCGTGAGATCCCATCTTGGGGCCTTTTCCGGCGATCTGCTAGAGGGGGAATCGATCACGGAGGGCTTCTACATCAACACCATAGCCTCTCCAATGAAGCGTGAGTAGTTTACCATAGACCTTTGGGTCCATAGTTATTAGCTAGATGGCTTCTTCTCTCTCTTTGATTCTCAATACAAAGTTCTCCTTGATGTTCTTGGAGATCTATTCGATGTAATACTCTTTTGCGGTGTGTTTGTCGAGATCCGATGAGTTGTGGATTTATGAACAAGATTGTCTATGAATATTATTTGGTTCTTCTCTGAATTCTTATATGCATGATTTGATATCTTTGCAAGTCTCTTCGAATTGTCGGTTTAGTTTGGCATACTAGATTGATCTTTCTTGCAATGGGAGAAGTGCTTAGCTTTGGGTTCAATCGTGCGGTGTCCTTTCCCAGTGACAGTAGGGGCAGCAAGGCACGTATTGTATTGTTTCCATCGAGGATAAAAAGATGGGGTTTATATCATATTGCTTGAGTTTATCCCTCTACATCATGTCATCTTGCTTAATGCGTTACTCTGTTCTTATGAACTTAATACTCTAGATGCATGCTGGATAGCGGGCGATGTGTGGAGTAATAGTAGTAGATGCAGAATCGTTTCGATCTACTTGACACGGACGTGATGCCTATATTCATGATCATTGCCTAGATATTCTCATAACTATGCACTTTTCTATCAATTGCTCGGCAGTAATTTGTTCACCCACTGTAATACATGCTATCTTGAGAGAAGCCACTAGTGAAACCTATGGCCCCTGGGTCTATTTTACATCATATTAGTTTCCCATCAACTTGCCAATTTTTGTTGCCGTTCTTTTTATTTTGCAATCTTTACTTTCCAATCTATACAACAAAAATACCAAAAATATTTACTTTACTATCTTTATTAGATCTCACTTTTGCAAGTGGTCGTGAAGGGATTGACAACCCCTTTATCGCATTGGTTGCAAGGTTCTTGATTGTTTGTGCAGGTACTAGGTGACTTGAGCGTTGTCTCCTACTGGATTGATACCTTGGTTCTCAAAAACTGAGGGAAATACTTACGCTACTTTGCTGCATCACCCTTTCCTCTTCAAGGGAAAACCAACGCATGCTCAAGAGGTAGCACTGATGCTGTATTTTATTTTTGGGATTTTTATTTCTGTGCCCCTGGTTCCTTAGCTCTACTCATTCATCCCCACCTTGTTAACTTTTGCTCACTTTTCCCCACTCCCTTGCCCGAAACCCTCATAACTGGTTATAACGGACGTTGCCGTCGGGTCAATGCCTTTGACCGTTAACTGACGAGTGGGGTCGCGTATACGTGGGCGCATGCAAGACCGCGGTCGTGGGGTAGCACGTGTCCATGGACATGCCCGAAACGTCCCATCATATAAAGAGGGCAACCACCTCCATCGCCCCTACCATTTTCCCCCAAATCCCTTCGCTATCGCATCGTCTTCCTCTCCACGCCGTCGTCGTCTCGCTCTCCTCCACTGCCTCCACCGCATCGTCTCGCTCTCCCCCACTGCATCCTCTTCCTCACCTTCATCGCCTCCATCTATCAGATGGCCGATACTCGTGGCGATGCCGCCGCAGCGGCCAGAGAGGTGGTGGAGCTGCAGGGTCAAGGCGTGGTGACCGCGGATGTCGGCGGCGTCCACGGTGGTGCGGGGAAACTCGCAACCGCTGCAGATGTGGCGGGCTCTGCCTCATCGCTGCAGAAGGTGACGGCGTCGAGCGGCGCAGTCCATCCCGATGCCCCCGTTGCGCCGCCTGCCGTGGAGGAGCAGGTATTTGCACTTGCTTAGCTTGTAGAGTTAGTTCAATTGTGATTCATACAGTAGTTCAGATGGTTAGAGTAGTTGGTTTGACAGATGGGCCGGGGTTTTTTGTATGGGTTGGGGGGATGGGGGTTTTTGGACTAGGGTTTGTTGGATAAATTGGTTGAAAAAATGCTAGCTAGATGTTGTGAACTATGATTTTAGGTGCTGCAATGATTGGGGTTTTTAAATTTGGATAAATTCGTTGTAAAAATGCTAGATGTTGTGAACAGATTGGGGTTTTTAATGCAATTATGCTTATTACATTTGTTTTTAGTGCTCACGGATTGGGGTTTTTAATGCTACTCAGACTCGTTGCCTTAGATTGGGTCCCTATTAGATTTGTTTTTGAATGCTACTCAGATTGGGTTTTTGAATGCTACTTATATTAGGTATGTTCTTCAATGTGTGTGCATGACCAATGATCAATGTGTTATTTGAATGTCATATTGGGGTTTTTGATCAATGTGTGTACAAATCTAATACATTGATATACTAGTGATGGATGTGGTTTTCGAATGCATAGAGCTTAGGGGTACAAAAATAAATAAATAACCCCACTTCTAAAACATTTCTGATGGATGTAAATTTTCAATGCATAGAGCTATGATCAATGTGTCATCTGTGCATATCTAAATTTTCAATTGGCTTATGTATTTACTAGTGATGGATGTAATTGTATATCCAGGAGGATGATGGTGGGGGCAAGAGGAGGAAGATAGACTATACTTTCGACGACCCGTACGATCTAGTGTATGGTGACGGCGAAGAGTATGAGGTAAGCCTACTTGAAATTTAGATTGTTCATTTAGTTCGTTTGACATGGTGTATTCCCATGAATCTATAATGTACTAATGTAATTCATTCGTGTGTGCAGTATGTCTCTGGGGAAGATGTGGATGTGGACCGCGGCAACTTCGCCTCTTTCAAAGAGAAGGAAGAGGAGAAGATCAGGGTCAAGGGTGTGGATTACTACTACAAGAGCAGGACCAAAACTTGGCGCTGCCCCTACTGCACCACCAAGCCAAAGCCAAAGTCCGGCCGCTTCGTTCACCTTCTAGCTTATGCAGAAGATGTGGCCATCCATGGCGAGGACTACAAGATCATGGGGCAGCATGCTGCCCTAGCCAAAGTCCTGTCTCCCCTTCCCTGATGTTATGATGTTATGATGTGTTTTAAGTACTTTAGGTTGTTTGCTGAACTATGTGGGTGAACTATGTCCCTGAATTTTATATGCATGTGGCTATCTATGTTGGGTATTTTGTGTTTTTAAATTTATCTGCTATGATTTGTTTCAGTGTTTTGAAAGTTCAGGTGCTGCAATGATCACACATATGCTGCAAATATGCTGCAATCCATCATTTTATCAAGGGTTCCCTTTTATCAAATATTCCAATAACAGAGCAAAAAACAACATTTTAATGAAGATGTATTATCAACTATCTATGTTTGTGTAGGAGATCATGTGTGCAAAATTTGAGGTGATTTAGAGGAGTTCAAAGAAATTTTAATTTGAGAAATGTGCTCCAAATAAGCTCCCAGGCTAGGGTAAATAGCCCATTTGTAATCAAGTTTTTTTGGACCTACTCTAAATGAGCCAAATGTTTTTTATTAACACCTATTCAATCTATATAGTGTAGATTCAAAGTCTCACTATTTTTTGAATTAATCTTCGTATTTTTTGAAATAAAGGTTTGGTGATTTTTTTGATTTTTTTTAATTTTTGAAAAACAGAAGGTAACCCTACCTCATCTCCTTGAACTCTATGAAATCTTGTAGGTGATAGCTCATATGTGTGAAGGTTTTCTCATGAAAATGACCATAGGACAAGTTTACGATTTTTGGTTGGTAACATGTCACATAAGACAACATTAATATAAAAACTATAGGCCAAGTTTATTATTTTTGAATTAATCTTCATATTTTTACATTTTCTTTTGAAAACATATGCTTTAATATAAAAACTATTAAAAACACGTTTTGAAATATGAAAATGGAAAACTAACTTCAGATCCTTCTAATTCACTTTAAAATAAAGGTTTAGTGATTTTTTTTAATTTTTCAAAAACAGAAGGTAACGCCACCTCCTCTCCTTGAACTCTATGAAATCATGTAGGTGATGGCTCATATGTGTGAAGGTTTTCTCATGAAAATGACCATAGAGCAAGTTTATGATTTTTGGTTGGTAACATGATACATAAGACAACATTGTGCGCAGGTTTTATATTTTTTTTATTTTAAAAAAAATTAATGGTGCTCATTTGACCTCGATCGTGCCAGCTAGGGTTTTTTCATGAAAATGACCATAGACCAAGTTTAGTATTTTTCCTCGTTAGTGTGTCTTATAAAACGATGAACGTCGAAGGTTTCATATTTTTTCGATTTTTTTAAAATTAGTTATGCTCAGTCAAAGCCTTCGAAACCCCGTTGACCAGCTCAAAACCCCTCAAAACCCCGCAGGGTTTCGCCTAACCCTAGCTCCCAACGTCAGCCGTCTGATCATACCCTCGTGCCAAGCGACAATCCTCAGATCTGGCCTTCTAGAAGGAACTAGGTGGGCTGGCTGTGTGTAGGCTCCGCGCCGTTGGATCACAAGGACGGCTCCGCATCGTTTGATCGTGGGGCGATCCGCGAGAGGCGATCCTATTGGTTGTGCTCGGCTTCTCGCCCACCACTCACTCCATGAAAAAAACGTTGTTATTGGGCCCAAAAGGAAACCAAGCTCTGGTTGGGCCGTCGAGTTGCATCGTTTTTTTGCATCGTTTGCTCTGTTTTTTGTGAACGTGCTGGCTCTGTATTTTTGCATCATTTTTTGCATCGTTTGCTCTGTTTTTTGCATCGTTCTTTTTGTTCTATACAAATGTAAAATGACCAAATTTATAAGGGCTAAATTTATTTTTATCATGCAAAATGGCCACAAACTATCAAAAAATGGGTCATTTTGCATTTGTATAATGGCCACAAGCCCTCTATCTCTTTTTATCATGCAAAATGACCAAATTTTTAAGGGCCAAATTTATTTTTATCATTCAAAATGGCCATAAGCTCTTCAAAAATTGTCTCTTTTTGTTCATATAATATAGGGTTTGACCACGGATTCCCACGCGTGCAATTAGCTTCTTTTTCTTCTTCTTTTCAAACCACCATTTCCCACGCGTGTACACTCCCGATGCTGCGGTGGGTTTGAAAACGGGCTACTAACTTCACATTTGACCCCGTTATTGCCACGGCCAAATAACACGTAGCACTACGGCTATTTAAGCCACCCTCTGCCTCTGCCATCCCTCATCCATCTGCCCTTCTTGCTCTTCGACCCCTTCTCCGTCTTCTGCACATCCCTCAGCCATGCAGTACACCGGACCAACCTACCGCTTCCCACCCACCATGCCGGAGAGGCTCTACCCTACCGGCGTGAACATTGATCACACACTACGTGTGTGGGCGATATCAAGGCTGAGGACCGTAAGGAACTTCACCGAGTTCTTCCTCGCGTCCAGCTACCACCACCTCCCGAGGGGATCTCCAATGATGTTCCGCGTCGAGGAGGTCATCCAAAATCGGGTGGAGGTTGCTCTTCTTGCCCACTTCACCAACACATTCGACGCCTTCTACCTCCTCGGCCGGGTGTTTTGGTGTGGCTCTGAGTTCATTGCTTTCACCACCCACAACGGGTTCACGGAGTACAACAACATCTTCCCCACCGTGATGCGCATGCACACTCTTCCATAACCCATCGACAACGCCCCAGAGGAGCAGTGAAAAGGGCGCCCGGAGGAGGAACGAGGTGGAGAAGGCGGCGGCTAGGGTTCTAAACCCTCTATCTTTTTTTAGTCTATGTTATGTTAAGTTGTAATTGAACTATGTTGGAGTTGCTATGGGCTTGTTGGCCCTTTTCTTAAATTCTATTATTAAGTTTTCTATCTATTCTATTATTAAGTTCTTCCTAGTTTGAGCTATGTGATCATGCTATGGGCTTGTTGGCTCTATCTACATATTGGGACTGCATATTTGTTGATTATTTTCTTAGAGAGCTCGGCTTGTTAGTAGGGTTCCCTTGTTAGTAACCACCTAGCTAGTGCATGCAAGCAAGCTTTGTTAGTAGGGATGAATGAGTACAACTAAGCAAGGGAGTGGCTCTTTTTTTACACAAGCCACAAATATGTAGCCACCTAGCTAGAAGAGAGAAACCAGCGGCAGTGACCGTCGCTGCATCCGTGGCGGCTGGCGTGCAAGAAAGCTGCTCGGTCAGTGCATCGTGGCGGACGCTGATAACCCACAAGTATAGGGGATCGCAACAGTTTTCGAGGGTAGAGTATTCAACCCAAATTTATTGATTCGACACAAGGGGAGCCAAAGAATATTCTCAAGTATTAGCAGTTGAGTTGTCAATTCAACCACACCTGGATAACTTAATATCTGCAGCAAAGTATTTAGTAGCAAAGTAATATGATAGTAGTGGTAACGGTAACAAAAGTAACGGTAGCAAAAGTAATATTTTTGGTATTTTGTAGTGATTGTAACAGTAGCAACGGAAAAGTAAATAAGCGAAGAACAATATATGAAAAGCTCGTAGGCATTGGATCGGTGATGGAGAATTATGTTGGATGCGGTTCATCATGTAACAGTCATAACATAGGGTGACACAGAACTAGCTCCAATTCATCAATGTAATGTAGGCATGTACTCCGAATATAGTCATACGTGCTTATGGAAAAGAACTTGCATGACATCTTTTGTCCTACCCTCCCATGGCAGCGGGGTCCTAATGGAAACTAAGGGATATTAAGGTCTCCTTTTAATAGAGTACCGGAACAAAACATTAGCACATAGTGAATACATGAACTCCCCAAACTACGGTCATCACCGGGAGTGGTCCCGATTATTGTCACTTCGGGGTTGCCGGATCATAACACATAGTAGGTGACTATAGACTTGCAAGATAGGATCAAGAACTCACATATATTCATGAAAACATAATAGGTTCAGATCTGAAATCATGGCACTCGGGCCCTAGTGACAAGCATTAAGCATAGCAAAGTCATAGCAACATCAATCTCAGAACATACTGGATACTAGGGATCAAACCCTAACAAAACTAACTCGATTACATGATAGATCTCATCCAACCCATCACCGTCCAGCAAGCCTACGATTAGCGAGGCCTAAAGTCTTCACTTCATCAGTCTAGGAATAACACTAAAGTAGCACCCCTCACTACATTCTTGTTCACTGAACATAGATCTATAAAGAACAGTGCACTGGTACACGATATGATCTGTCGTCATGACCCATGAACTGAGCTTCTCACTAATCGAAATGGTCCTCTCAGCATGTTTCAAGGGAAGCAAGAGATTGTTTTCTCAGGATATTAGTCACCCAATCTTCCCAATAGTATTCCTTAACTCATGAATTGATACACTTGTTCATTCTCTTTCTATTTCCACTGGTTTCTTTTGTTCACTTGCAATGCGGCGGAATTACTCACGCACGGCGGTGAGCATCATGAAATTGGTGATGGAGGATGGTTGATGATGACGACGGCGACGAATCCCCCTCTCCGGAGCCCCGAACGGACTCCAGATCAGCCCTCCCGAGAGGTTTTAGGGCTTGGCGGCGGCTCCATATCGTAAAACGCGATGAATCCTTCTCCTTGATTTTTTTCTCCCCGAAAGCAAATATATAGAGGTGGAGTTGAGGTCGGAGGAGCTCTAGGGGGCGTGCCCCCCACCCTCGTGGCTAGGGTGTGGGGCCCCTGGTCTTCATCTTTTGCAAGGATTTTTTATTATTTCCAAATAGACGTTCTGTGGAGTTTTAGGTCATTCCGAGAACTTTTGTTTCTGCACATAAATAACACCATGGAAAGTCTGCTGAAAACAGCGTCAGTCTCGGTTAGTTCCATTCAAATCATGCAAGTTAGAATCCAAAACAAGAGCAAAAGTGTTTGGAAGAGTAGATACGACGGAGACATATCAGACGCATCAGCGCATGCAGGCTCGGTCGGCGTATCATGGGATCGTGGCATCGGCGCATGCAGGCTCGATCGACGCATGCAGGCAGGGTTTGCTGGGTGCATGCATAGCAGGCTTCTGTCCTGGCGGCGCGTGCAGACGTTCAATCGAAGGGACGGCCCAACGAAAGCACGGCCCAATGGTCGAACAGCGACACCACCCAACGCGGCACAGTCCAGCGTGGCCCCACTAGTCAGAGTTAACGGTCAAGCCTTTGACCCCGACGGCAACGTCCGTTGTGCCCAGTTATGAGGGTTTCTGGCAAGGGAGTGGGGAAAATTGAGCAAAAGTTAAGAGCGCGGGGATGAATGAGTAGAGCTAACCAGGGGCACAGATGTAAAAAACCCTTTATTTTTATTTAATAATAATTTCTGAATATTATTAAAACTTTGAAAAATCATAGAAATTAAACAGTAACTCGGATGAAAATGTTTTCTACATGAAAGTTGCTCAAAAAATGAGAAGAATCCGAATACACGGTCCGTTCATCTGTCACATGCCCCTAGAATGCTGAGCATGGAACCTTCCCCTCTCTTTTCACCTGTCCGAAAAAGTCAGACGCCGGAGAAACCCCTCCGGATGTTTTCCCTCTCCGTCTGCAACGTCTAGCACTGCGTTAGTTCACCCTGAACACCGCGTATTACCATGTTATGCTTTATAATGCCTTGTTTACTTTCTATTCATTGTTTCTCCCCCCTCTTCTCTCCGGTAGACCCCGAGGCCGATGTTGCCTATGTGATCGACTACGTCTCCGACGACCCTTCTTCCTTTGCAGCAGATCTTCCACGCAAGCCCCCCCCCCTTGATCACTCTGATATCGCACATTCCATTCTCTCTCATGCTTGCATTAGATTTTGCTACTGTTATTGTTTGCTCCTATTCTGATGCATAGCCTATTTTTGCTACCTGCTTTCATACCTTACTTGCTTATTCTGAACTGCTTAGTATAGGCTGTTTAGAGATCCATCAGTGACCCCCACCTTGTCCCTGTTGCCCCACTTTATGTTCGATGACTCGATCAACGTGATCGACGTCCAGGCCCCAACACCGCACATCACCCCCCTTAGTTGTACGACTCTGCAGAGTTACTATCGAGTGTCGAGGGTGATACATCGCCAGAACTTCTGATGTTAACCCTATAGTGTAGCTATTCGGTCGTGGTAATCGAGGGTGATTCCTCCTTCACCACTCCTGATAATGACTCTGTCGTGCAACCCCTCAAGTGTGGACCAACAAGGGTTATTCCTCCAACTCCACCTTGATGGTTACATCGAGTGGGAATCCATCGATTGTGGTTCCTCAGGTTTCCCCCTTGCTGTTTCAGACACACGGTTACTTTGACTTACCACAGAACCATGATGAGATCGGGTCGGCCACGAGGGGTACCCGCGAGTGATGTGAAGTCGGGTTGATCTGGAGGATACCCGCAAGTTTTCCACGCGGCGTGGTCGGGCATTCTTAGCCTTTGCCGCAAGTCCGTGAGACGGGGCGACGGGGTCACATGATCGTATCTCTGCTCAGTACCGCACAGTACCAAGACAATAACGTTTTGGATATTTGATCCGAGTAGGCCTCTCGCCTTTTCGCACTAACCACCACGCGGGAATAAGTATGGGCACTCTGCGTCGTATGCATCAGCCGAAGCTTTCTGGACGTCAGCGTCTGAGCGGCGCGCGCCGGGTTGGACTGCGTAAGCTCCTGCCTTGTTAAAGGAGGTAGCTAGGTCTGCTCACCGGCCACGTACGCAACTTGCAGGACTGCAAAGGGCGATGGGCCCAAGACCCCTACGCGCTCAGGATTTAGACCGGCGTGCTGACCTTTCTATCGAGCCTAGGTAGGGTTGTGGTGTGTTGATCGGCCGAGGCCGGTCATGACCTGATGGTGTGTTCGGCCGGAGTTGATCGAGCGTGTTGGGTAAGTTGGTGCACCCCTGCATGGAAGATTGATCTATTCGAATAGCCTTGTCCACGGTAATAGAGCTCAGATTTGTATCCCGATCGATGCAACTAGAACTGGATACTGAATGCTGAGGCATGTTATGGATATGTGGCTCCGGGATTGCTTTCTCGCAGGGAGTCGAGAAAGGATCTTTGGGCGCTAATGTTACAACATGTTTGCTAAATATAAACTGCTATTCTATACTCTTCTGAATGCTGCAAGATGCTTGGAGCTGCTTGAAGATGCTAGTCTTCGATAGGCTAGTCTTTCCCCTTCTCTTCTGGCATTCTGCAGTTCAGTCCACACATACTACCCATTTCATTGACATCGATGCATATGTAGTGTAGATCCTTGCTTGCGAGTACTTTGGATGAGTACTCACGGTTGCTTTGCTTCCTCTTTTTCCCCCTTTCCATTCTTCTCGGATGTCACAACCAGATGGTGGAGCCCAGGAGCCAGACGCTGCTACCTCTTGAGCACTACATTGGTTTTCCCTTGAAGAGGAAAGGGTGATGCAGCAAAGTAGCGTAAGCATTTCCCTCAGTTTTTGAGAACCAAGGTATCAATCCAGTAGGAGACTACACGCAAGTCGCCTCGTACCTACACAAACAAATAAGAACCTTGAAACCAACGCGATAAAGGAGTTGTCAATCCCTTCACGGCCACTTGCAAAAGTGAGATATGATAGAGATAATAAGATAAATATTTTTGGTATTTTTTATGATATAGATTGAAAGTGAAGATTGCTAAGTAAAATAGATTGGAAACTTATATGATGGAAAATAGACCCGGGGGCCATAGGTTTCACTAGTGACTTCTCTCAAGATAGCATAAGTATTCCGGTGGGTGAACAAATTACCGTCGAGCAATTGATAGAAAAGTGCATAGTTATGAGAATATCTAGGCATGATCATGTATATAGGCATCACGTCCGCGACAAGTAGACCGAAACGATTCTGCATCTACTACTATTACTCCACACATCGACCGCTATCCAGCATGCATCTAGAGTATTAAGTTCATGAGAACAGAGTAACGCATTAGGCAAGATGACATGATGTAGAGAGATAAACTCAAGCAATATGATATAAACCCCATCTTTTTATCCTCGATGGCAACAGTACAATGCGTGCCTTGCTGCCCCTGTTGTCACTGGGAAAGGACACCGCAAGATTGAACCCAAAGCTAAGCACTTCTCCCATTGCAAGAAAGATCAATCTAGTAAGCCAAACCAAACTGATAATTCGAAGAGACTTGCAAAGATAACAAATCATACATAAAAGAATTCAGAGGATATTCAAATATTGTTCATAGATAATCTTGATCATAAACCCACAATTCATCGGATCTCGACAAACACACCGCAAAAAAGAATTACATCAAATAGATCTCCAAGAAGATCGAGGAGAACTTTGTATTGAGATCCAAAGAGAGAGAAGAAGCCATCTAGCTAATAACTATGGAACCGAAGGTCTATGGTAAACTACTCACACATCATCGGAGAGGCTATGGTGTTGATGTAGAAGCCCTCCGTGATCGATTCCCCCTCCGGCGGAGCGCCGGAAAAGGCCCCAAGATGGGATCTCACGGGTACATAAGGTTGCGGCGGTGGAAATAGGGTTTCGTGGTGCTCTCGGATGTTTTCGGGGTATATGAGTATATATATAGGCGAAAGAAGTCGGTCAGGGGAGCCACGAGGGGCCCACGAGGGTGGGGGGCGCGCCTACCCCCTGGGCGCGCCCTCCTGCCTCGTGGCCTCCTCATTTCTTTCTTGATGTCCACTCCAAGTCTCCTGGATTACGTTTGTTCGAAAAATCACTCTCCCGAAGGTTTCATTCCGTTTGGATTCCGTTTGATATTCCTTTTCTGTGAAACACTAAAATAGGCAAAAAAACAGCAATTGCACTGGGCCTTTTGTTAGTAGGTTAGTCCCAAAAATAATATAAAAGTGTATAATAAAGCCCATTAAACATCCAAAACAGATAATATAATAGCATGGAACAATCAAAAATTATAAATACGTTGGAGACGTATCAATCATCCCCGAGCTTAATTCCTGCTCGTCCTCGAGTAGGTAAATGACAAAAACAGAATTTTTGATGTGGAACGCTACCTAGCATGTTTTTCAATGTAATTTTCTTTATTGTGGCATGAATGTTCAGATCCGAAAGATTCAATATAAAAGTTTAATGTTGACATAAAAATAATAATACTTCAAGCATACAAACTAAGCAATTATGTCTTCTCAAACTAACATGGCCAAAGAAAGTTCATCCCTACAAAATCATATAGTTTGGTCATGCTCCATTTTCGTCACACAAGAATGCTCTCATCATGCACAACCCTGATGACAAGCCAAGTAATTGTTTCATACTTTAGTAATCTCAAACTTTTTCAACCTTCACGCAATACATCAGCGTGAGCCATGGATATAGCACTATGGGTGGAATAGAGTATAATGATGGGGGTTATGTGGAGAAGACAAAAAAGGAGAAAGTCTCACATTGACGCGGCTAATCAACGGGCTAGGGAGATGCCCATCAATTGATGTCAATGCAAGGAGTAGGGATTGCCATGCAACGGATGCACTAGAGATATAAATGTATGAAAGCTCAACAGATGAAACTAAGTGGGTGTGCATCCAACTTGCTTGCTCACAAAGACCTAGGGCATTTGAGGAAGCCCATTGGTGGAATATACAAGCCAAGTTCTATAATGAAAAATTCCCACTAGTATATGAAAGTGACAAAACAAGAGACTCTCAATCATAAAGATCATGGTGCTACTTTGAAGCACAAGTGTGGAAAAAAAAGGATAGCAGCATTGTCCCTTTTTATTTCTTTTCTCTTTTTTGGGCCTTTCTCTTTTTTTGGCCTTTCTTCTTTTTTATTTATTTGGAACAATGCTCTATTAATGATGATCATCACACTTCTATTTATTTACAACTCAATGATTACAACTCGATACTAGAACAAAATATGACTCTCTATGAATGCCTCCGGCGGTGTACCGGGATGGGCAATGAATCAAGAGTGACATGTATGATAAGTTATGCATGGTGGCTTTGCCACAAATACGATGTCAACTACATGATCATGCAAGGCAATATGACAATGATGAAGCGTGTCATAATAAATGAAATGGTGGAAAGTTGCATGGCAATATATCTCGGAATGGCTATGGAAATGTCATAATAGGTATGTATGGTGGCTGTTTTGAGGAAGATATAAGGTGGTTTATGTGTGATAGAGCGTATCATATCACGGGGTTTGGATGCACCGGCGAAGTTTGCACCAACTCTCAAGGTGAGAAAGGGCAATGCACGATACCGAAGAGGCTAGCAATGATGGAAAGGTGAGAGTGCGTATAATCCATGGACTCAACATTAGTCATAAAGAACTCAAATACCTATTGCAAAAATCTACAAGTCATAAAAAACCAAGCATTACGCGCATGCTCCTAGGGGGATAGATTGGTAGGAAACGACCATCGCTCGTCCCCGACCGCCACTCATAAGGATGACAATCAAAGAACACCTCATGCTTCAAATTTGTTACAAAACGTTTACCGTACGTGCATGCTATGGGACTTGCAAACCTCAACACAAGTATTTCTCAAATTCACAACTACTCAACTAGCACGACTCTAATATTACCATCTTCATATCTCAAAACAATCATCAAGTATCAAACTTCTCATAGTATTCAATGCACTTTTTATGAAAGTTTTTATTATACCAATCTTGGATGCCTATCATATTAGGACTAATTTTATAGCCAAAGCAAATTACCATGCTGTTCTAAAGGACTCTCAAAATAATATAAGTGAAGCATGAGAGATCAATAATTTCTATAAAATAAAACCACCACCGTGCTCTAAGAGATATAAGTGAAGCACTAGAGCAAAATTATCTATCTCAAAAGATATAAGTGAAGCACATAGAGTATTCTAATAAATTCCGATTCATGTGTGTCTCTCCCAAAAGGTGTGTACAGCAAGGATGATTGTGGTAAACTAAAAAGCAAGGACTCAAATCATACAAGACGCTCCAAGCAAAACACGTGAATAAAAATATAGCATCAAGTAAAGTTACCGATGGACGAAAACGAAAGAGGGGATGCCTTCCGGGGCATCCCCAAGGTTAGGCTTTTGGTTGTCCTTGAATTTCACCTTGGGGTGCCTTGGGCATCCCCAAGATTAGGCTCTTCCCACTCCTTATTCCATAATCCATCAAATCTTTACCCAAAACTTGAAAACTTCACAACACAAAACTCAACAGAAAATCTCATGAGCTGCGTTAGTGCAAGAAAACAAACCACCACTTCAAGGTACTGTAATGAACTCATTCTTATTTATATTGGTGTTAAACCTACTGTATTACAACTTCTCTATGGCTCATACCCCCCGATACTAGCCATAGATTCATCAAAATAAGCAAACAATACACGAAAAACAGAATCTGTCAAAAACAGAACAGTCTGTAGTAATCTGTATCAAACGTATACTTCTGGAACTCCAAAAATCTACCAAAATAGGACGACCTAGATAATTTGTTTATTGATCTACTGCAATTGGAATCAGTATTTTATCACTTTCTGGTGATTTTTAACAATTGTTTTCGTGAGCAGAAAGTTTCTGACTTTTTCAGCAAGATCAAATAATTGTTATCCAAGAAGATCCTATAGGTTTAACTTGGCACAAACACTAATTAAAACATAAAACCAAATATAACCAGAGGCTAGATGAATTATTTATTACTAAACAGGAACAAAAAGCAAAGAACAAACATAAAATTGGGTTGCCTCCCAACAAGCGCTATCATTTAACGCCCTAAGCTAGGCATTGAGATTTCGATGATGCTCACATGAAAGACAGGAATTGAAGCGCAGAGAGAGCATCATGAAACACGTGACAAACACATCTAAGTCTAACATACTTCCTATTCATAGGCATTTTATAGGAAAACAAACTAGCAAGACAAGCAAGATCTAGCATATGCAAGGAAGAAGAAAGAAACAACAGCAATCTCAACATAACGAGATGAATTTTAGTGACATGAAAATTTCTACAACCATATTTTCCTCTCTCATAATAATTACATGTAGGATCATAAGAAAATTCAACAATATAGATATCACAAAACATATTCTTAACACGATCCACATGTATGCAAAGTTGGCACTCTTCCAAAATAGTGGGATTAACATTAGCTAAAGTCATGACCTCTCCAAACCCACTTTTATCAAAAACTTCATAAGATTGAACATTCTCCAAATATGTGGGATCTAAAGTTGACACTCTTCCAAACCCACTTTAAATAATATTGCAAACACTATTATCAATCTCTTATTCATCATGGAGTTTAAATAAATTTTCAAGATCAAAAGAAGAATCACCCCAATCATGGTCATTGCAACAAATAGTAGTCATAGCAAAACTAGCATCCCCAAACTTGAGGTTTTGCATATCATTAACACAATTGTCATCAATAGAATTTATAATAACATCATTGCAATCATGCTTTTCATCAAAGGAACTATCAAGTATGGGCGCAATAGCAACGATCTCATGTTTAACATAAGGAACTATAGCAAATTCGTCTTCAAAAATATTGGCATCATGGCCACAAGAATAGCAAGCATCATGTTCATCAAGGGAAATTTCAATCAAATCATCGGAATCATCATTATTTATAGATTCATGCGTATCATTATTTCCTTCCAAAGCAGGTCATTCTCTCAATAAATTCTTTGACATAGACATTATGAGCATAGTTTTCATAGCAATATTTAAGTATGTCAAAACTTTCAGATTCGTAGAGAGTAATATCATACTTCTCAATCAAAGAAGCAACTTCATAAGCACCCTTAAAAGCAACAAATTCTTCAATTTGCTCGATATCATAGTAACTATAAACACCCTTTGCATAAGAAGATAAGATTTCATTATCACCAAACTCACATAGGTAGGGAAGGTGTTTTTTAGGGTTCTTAGAGCAACAAGTAAAATCATAAATTTCACAAAGATTCCAAGCATAACACATCAATCTGTTTATTTGATTCCATAAGAGTCTCCCTTTTTCAGACAAACGGTGACGCACAAAATGAGCATACTCATCTAAAGATTTCCCATCAACTAGGCTAGTTGGGGTTTCAGCACGAGCGCATAAGGATCGAAGATGATCCAAGTAGAACACTTTAAGTGGATCCATATCAATAGATTTTTAGCAAGCAAAGATGCAAGCAAATAGAAGGCACATAGAAACACAAACAAAGATACATATGGGAGGAAGGCGAATGGAAAAGGTCGAATAAACGGCAAAGGTGAAGTGGGGGAGAGGAAAACGAGAGGCAAATGGCAAATAATGTAATGCGAGGGATAAGAGTTTGTGATGGGTACTTGGTATGTCTCGACTTGACTTGGTGTACACCTCCCCGGCAACGGCACCAGAAATCCTTCTTGCTACCTCTTGAGCACTGCGTTGGTTTTCCCTTGAAGAGGAAAGGGTGATGCAGCAAAGTAGCGTAAGCATTTCCCTCAGTTTTTGAGAACCAAGGTATCAATCCAGTAGGAGACTACACGCAAGTCTCCTCGTACCTACACAAACAAATAAGAACCTTGCAACCAACGCGATAAAGGGGTTGTCAGTCCCTTCACGGCCACTTGCAAAAGTGAGGTCTGATAGAGATAATAAGATAAATATTTTTGGCATCTTTTATGATATAGATTGAAAGTAAAGATTGCAAAAAATAGATTGGAAACTTATATGATGGAAAATAGACCCAGGGGCCATAGGTTTCACTAGTGACTTCTCTCAAGATAGCATAAGTATTACGGTGGGTGAACAAATTACTTTCGAGCAATTGATAGAAAAGTGCATAGTTATGAGAAAATCTAGGCATAATCATGTATATAGGCATCACGTCCGCGACACGTAGACCGAAACGATTCTGCATCTACTACTATTACTCCACACATCGACCGCTATCCAGCATGCATCTAGAGTATTAAGTTCATGAGAACAGAGTAACGCATTAGGCAAGATGACATGATATAGAGGGATAAACTCAAGCAATATGATATAAACCCCATCTTTTTATCCTCGATGGCGACAATACAATGTGTGCCTTACTGCCCCTGCTGTCACTGGGAAAGGACACCGCAAGATTGAACCCAAAGCTAAGCACTTCTCCCATTGCAAGAAAGATCAATCTAGTAAGCCAAACCAAACTGATAATTCGAAGAGACTTGCAAAGATAACAAATCATACATAAAAGAATTCATAGGAGATTCAAATATTGTTCATAGATAATCTTGATCATAAACCCACAATTCATCGGATCTTGACAAACACACCGCAAAAAAGAATTACATCGAATAGATCTCCAAGAAGATCGAGGAGAACTTTGTATTGAGATCCAAAGAGAGAGAAGAAGCCATCTAGCTAATAACTATGGACTCGAAGGTCTGTGGTAAACTACTCACACATCATCGGAGAGGCTATGGCGTTGATGTAGAAGCCCTCTGTGATCGATTCCCCCTCCGGCGAAGCGCCGGAAAAGGCCCCAAGATGGGATCTCACGGGTACAGAAGGTTGCGGCGATGGAAATAGGGTTTCGTGGTGCTCTCGGATGTTTTCGGGGTATATGAGTATATATAGGCGAAAGAAGTCGGTCAGGGGAGCCACGAGGGGCCCACGAGGGTGGGGGGCGCGCCTACCCCCCTGGGCGCGCCCTCCTGCCTCATGGCCTCCTCGTTTCTTTCTTGACGTCCACTCCAAGTCTCCTGGATTGTGTTTGTTCCAAAAATCACTCTCCCAAAGCTTTCATTCCGTTTGGATTCCGTTTGATATTCCTTTTCTGCGAAACACTGAAATAGGCAAAAAAACAGCAATTTGCACTGGGCCTTTGGTTAGTAGGTTAGTCCCAAAAATAATATAAAAGTGTATAATAAAGCCCATTAAACATCCAAAACAGATAATATAATAGCATGGAACAATCAAAAAATATAGATACATTGGAGATGTATCAGATGCCACCTTCGACGATGACTACTACTACACCGAGGGTGCCTACTACTACGTGGAGGCCGCTGACGGCCAGGAGTAGTTAGGAGGCTCCCAGGCAGGAGGCCTTGCCTTTAGATCGATGTTGCTTTTGTTGAGGTGTTAATGGATGTCAACGAATCGCCTTCATGGCAAGATACGGGGACATGAAGAATAACTTGATCTCCCAAAGTCATCTCACACATGTCAGCACTGTCCTTTATCAACATGATTGTGCTTCGTCATACTATGCTAACGTTGTATTTTTAATAAAGCTATTCTATCGCAATCTTTTCTCGTTTTGGAAATAAAGTTGCTTTAACTAGTGCTAATATTATAGTAATCATGCTCTTTCTTATCTATGCAAACAGGAATACTCAACTACAGATGTTGTGATGGCCAAAAGCATCCGCCAAGTTCTTGGTTTGTATGACACGGCTAGCCAAGATGGATCTAATCTCGAGATTCACTTTATCCAAAGGCTCTAAAGTGCCATGCATGTGTGTAAGGTGGAAAGAGATATTTCAGGACGTTGATTGATGATTCCACTAGATTCTGCTATGTGTATTTCTTAAATACTAAGGATGAGGCTCTATACACACTACTTCAAATTCTAGAAGGCCCTCTTGTGCATATATTGGTAGTGGTAGTGCCACCAGTGATGCAGAATATTTCAGCTGCCAATGTTTGACCTGCGTGGCCTCAAAAAGGACTAGTTTCAATGTTTAAGCAAATCCTTGGATCAAATTGCTTACATGAAGCATCGATCAATTTTTATTTATTTGTTCACATTCTCACAACGTTTGAGTTATACAGTTACGATTGGCTCTGATCTGTGAATCATTGAGATGTGTAGGCATCTTTGTTGTACTTATTATTTGAATCTAATGGGTTGGTTCTGAATCTTGCAAGCTGGGAATCATTATGATGTGTAGGCATCTTTGTCTTACTTATAATTGAATCTTATTGGTTGGTTCTAAATCTTGCAAGCTGGAAACACGACATGATGATGGAGAGGACAGCAACCATAACAAGTTGTTCAAACCTGGTAGTATTGTCTGTGTGGAAGTGCTGCAAATGAGCTGATCGTTTGCGTCCTGAGAATAATAATTCTAATTGTTGTGCATGTTGATCCTGTGGCACTGATAGAACGAGCCTGTGCTTTGCTTGTTTTAAGAATAAATTTTAATTAAAGCTAATCAAATTTAAGTAAAGTGACCACTAACACTTGCTATTACAATACCAATACAGACCTACTCGTGAACCCGAGGGGGCATGTTCTGTCGGGCGTGCAGTGGGCGAGGGAAGGGTAGTAACTACTGTCGCCTGTACACACTCAGTTTACTGTTGAATGCAGTTCCCCAAGAGATGAAAAACGAACTGCTGCCGCAGCCTACCCACTCGTTCACCGTGATTGCAATTCCCCAAGATTGGAAAAACGAATTGTTGCTGCCGCGGTGCAGCCCCCCCAGTGCCCCAGTACACACCGATTGTTTTCATCTCCCCCTACTCCCAATCCCCACAAAACAAGAACCGCCACATCAACTTTGCGTGAGAAGAGACTTCAATGGTGATCCGAGGGGTGAGCCTGCTGGATATGGACTTTATCGAGGACTTCACCTTTGAGTTCGCCGTTCAGACCCATGGCAGCACCAAGTTGAATGTGATGTACACCAATGATCCGGACTCGGTGAAGCTCTGCCTCGCCAAGTTGAAGCAGTACCTACAGGAGGAGAAAGCACAATGTCGCGGGACTAGACCTTGTGCCCATCCATTCGTCTCCTGACAGGGACCAGCAAATCACCGTCGCCCGGGTATGCGTGCGGGACGAGGGTCTCATCTACCACTGTTGTAGGGCCATCCGAGGTTCTGGAGCATTCACCCGTTTCATCGGCACCGCCAACTGCACCTTCGCTACGGTGGAGAGCAGGAATAACGCGACTGTGCTTTACGATTCGTCCATCTAGTGCAACAAGCTTGTCGACATCCAGAAGCAATACAAGATCATCGGTAACGGGCAGGAGAAGGGCTCCATGGTTGACCTCGCCACGACCATCATCGACCCCTACTACACCAACATGAAAGAAGACGTGATACCAAGGACCTAAACACGTGGGAGGTACCTCTGAATCTAGCCTACATAACCTATGCGACCAAGGACACATACGCATGCTACGACATGTACAGGCGGATCTTGGACATGAGGGCGTGTCTGCTTCCCGTAACCGATGAGTACACGAACAACAGCAGTGTCATGATCAAGCGTGCCAGGAAGGTCTAGATGATGTACTTTATCTGTTTAAGCACCTTTATCATCTAAGTGTTTCATGCATTAGCCTATGTGTCGTAATTATCTGTTTTGTCCGAAATATTTCGTCTAAGAACCCATTAACCTATTTGCTTTTTGTTGGCTATTTGCTCATGTATGTAACTAGTTCACTGGGCTGTCGTGCTTTGAATCTCCTTCCTCCCAACATATTCCCCTTCTGAGGTGGACCCAGCAGGTCTCGACACAGACATCTGGGACCAACCACCTATCCATTTGTATTTCTCTATTTTGTTCAATCTTTCGTCCTCTTCCTACAGCGGCTGGCGGCGCTGCCGCGCACGCTCCGGTGACCCATCCTAGCCTATGGAGCTGGCCAGGCCATCCCTCTACTCCCACACATTCTCCGGCGGCGCAGCTCCACCAGCCCACCCTACACCCGAACAAGTCAACCCTCGTACTCCCCTCCGCCTGCATCTTCCCCGGCTCCGGTTTGTTCCGGTCCGAGTTTTCGACGTTGTCCTCCACCTTGGTGCTCTCGCCGCGGCGCTGCCGTCTGTCGTTCCCAACATGGTCAACGAAACGAGAGGAATCGGGAGACGACTATTCATCGAGAGCCTGACAGTCTGGGCCCACCAGGTCCATGGCCTAGATTTTGTTGTTTAAATGCGCAGCCCACGACATGCAGACACAGTTTATCCAGCTAGTTTCAACTTTTTTCGGGGGTCCATCAGGTATCAAGCTTCCTCTGGGCATCAGCAGCCCAAGTTATGTTTGTTTTTTCAAGACAACGCACAACTCAGCTCTATTTTTCTATAAGAATGCAAAACTGAACCTATGTTTTCCCTTCTATAATAGTATATATATATATATATATATATATATATATCTTATTTATTACATATATATAATAGAAACAACTTAAGGTACCGACCTGTCGTTCGTCCAACCATTGTATAGACATTCCCACTTCCTTTATTTTTCGTTTTTATTAATCCTATATCTGAATTTCCTCCCACTTTCTTTTTCGATGTAATCTGAGTTTTCTCCCGGTACTTCTCCCTAGAACCAACTCAACTGTCCCACATCTAGCCTAAAAAATAATAATACCCCACGTCCCATTAACTCATCAAATTAAAATGATATTTTATTTCGTAAATCGAAAGTTCTTACAAAATAATAATAATAATAATAATTGTTTATATATAACTTGGCAAGTTAACTCCTGGCGATTGTGTACATAAGGTTTCAAAGATTTTACTGACCAACGCAGTAATAGACGTGCAATCATGTGTTTATGTTTTTATGACATCTCTCCATCTAGCCCAACATGATATTTTTCACCTAGCCCAACAAGTCCGCCGATTTCGAGAAAAATGCAAATGGGCTTTAAATTCTAACATAATATATAAATGGCCTACATAGACGCTACGTCATTGTTTCACCTAGCCCACCAAATGGACTAAAAAACAAATGGACTGCCTGACATGTGGACCAGTAGGTCGAAGCCTAAGCACTTTCGCAAAAAAAGTACAAAGGTCGAAGCCTAAGCAAGGTGTTGGATTTAATGAGCTGATCGTTTGCGTCCTGAGAATAATAATTCTAATTGTTGTGCATGTTGGTCCTGTGGCACTGATAGAACGAGCCAATGCTTTGCTTGTTTTAAGAATAAATTTTAATTAAAGCTAATAAAATTTAAGTAAAGTGACCACTAACACTTGCTATTACAATACCAATACAGACCTACTCGTGAACCAGAGGGGGCATGTTCTGTCGGGCGTGCAGTGTGCGAGGGAGGGGTAGTAACTGCTGTCGCCTGTACACACTCACACTACAAAAAAAAGACACATCCGTGACATTTTGGGCCGAACGAAAAAAAATTATGTCATACATATGACACTTCTATGACGATAATTGTGACAAAACCCGGTATCATCATAGATGTGGTGGGCTCCTACTTCTATGACAAAAAATCATGACAGAAAATGGGCTTTTCGTCCTGGGCGGACCGGAGACGCAGCTGCATGACATTCTTTGGGTCGTCCATGATAGAAAAAACCGTGGTAGAAGCGAGGGCGAGGAAAATTTCGGGGAGTTCCCGGTTATGGTGGGAGGTCGGGGCCGAGCGATGCGCGTTTCTCTCATACACGTACGCGCGTGTGTGCGAGGCGTTGGCTCTAACTGAACCCGAGTGAGGCGTTGGGCTCTAACTGAACCCGAGCGATTGCACTGCAGGCTACGCATTATTGAACCCGAGCGATTGATCGATGGCTGTTAACTGAACCCAATCGAGCGATTCCTTCGCTACTGCTGCTAACTGAAGCCGGTCGATGCTGCCTCTGGGATGAACAGTGAGCGTTGCGGGGGGGTTTGGATGAACAATGAGCAGTGGCGTTGCCTCTGGATGAACAGGACCCCGTGGTGTGGTGGAGGGTTGGATGAACAGTAGACGGTGGAGGGGTGCCCGTGGAGGGGTGGTTGAACAGGACCCCGTGGTGTGGAGGGCTGGATGAACAGTAGACGGTGGAGGGGTGCCCGTGGAGGGGTGGTTGAACAGTAGCCAGTGGAGTAGCGCGCGGTGGAGGCTGGATGAACAGGAGCCCGTGGAGGCTGGAGGAGGTCGACGGTAGCCCGTGGAGGCTGGAGGAGGTCGACGGTGGAGATGAACAGTATCCCGTGGAGTCCCGTTTTGCGGCACGCGACACCCCTCCCGATCAACAGGACCCCCGTTTCGACCGTAGGAGGTCCGTTTCGTCCGTTTTGCGGTACGCCACACCCCTCCCGATCAACAGGACCCCCGTTTCGACCGTAGGAGGTCCGTTTCCTCCGTTTTGCGGTACGCCACACCCCTCCCGATCAACAGGACCCCGTTCCGAACGTAGGAGGTCCGTTTCCTCCGTTGTGCAGTACGCCAGGCCTCGTTTCCATCGCCTGTTCCGTCCAAGCCCTCCCGATGAACACAACCACGCATTCCGTTCCGACCCAGCCGGTTGGCTCCCACGCGTTCCGTTGCCTCCCGATGAACATGACGCATTCCGTTGCCTCCCCATGAACACGACATTCCGTTGCCTCCCCATGAACACGACGATGATGCTGTTTCTCCGTTCCGACCCAGCCATGTCAACGAGCCCTCGCCGTACGTATGCGCGAGTAGGCGTTCGAGACCCCGCCCATATGTACACATACGTGGCCGTATTTTTTTTCTTGCACCCTGGCCGTTGTACGTACGTGTACATGCTACGTGCGCGCCTCTACTACGACACGTGCGCGCCTCTATATCCACCAGTATATATGTACATACACATTCACGACCAGAATGACAACGCTACGTACGCTTCGACCAGGTGGGTCCCGACTGTCAGGCACTTCCTTGCGTGCGAAGATGTAGCTGGTGGGTCCCAGCAGTCAGGGGGGCGAATCGTTTTGTTTTTTTTGCCTGGACGCACTTCCTTGCATGCGAAGGTGTAGCTGGTGGGTCCCAGCAGTCAGGGGGGAATTTTTTTTCATGAAATACGGTGGCCTGTCCGGTGGGTCCCCGCTGTCAAGTGGACGAATAATTATTTTGCGCGTAATAAGGAGGCACTTCCTTGCTGCGGCCGTGGACCCAGCTGTCAGCCTCTCCACGCACAGTACTCTTCCGATGGAAGTCGGCCGTTGACCACATTGACCACGCCGCGCCGAGAGCACCACAGCAGTGGACGACGGCGAGGCCTAGGAAGGGAACGACACGGAGGTAGGGAAGACTCGGCAGTTGTTTCCCATGCGGAGGGGAGTACGACTGTACGAGGGTTTACTGGTTCGTCTGCCGTCGCCAGAGAATAACAGCAGGTGTGGGTGAGTAGAGGGATGGCTAGGCCAGCGATGGGAGTACGGTGGGGCGGTGAGGCCTGCGCGGCAGCACAGACGGCCGCGGGGAGGAGGGAGCAGGCATTCCCGCCGGCGCTTGTTTGAGCGTCTGGAGCAGGAAGAGCAGAGATTGAAGAAGCACGACGGCCATTGGATGGACATCCAATAGTCAGTGCTTGTGCGTCAACCTTTTTTTTAAGGAAAGCCTCAAATCTGTGGAAAACAGCATACAACCCATCTGCCATTATTTCTAATAATTTACAACCCATTTGCTAATTCTTAAGGTTTTTTTGGAGCCCATATTCTTTTTGTTAGCATTACAGCCCATATTGTGGCCACGGTTAAAAAATTATACGAAATTTTGCATATTTCAGTGCGATCCGAACTGTTTTTAATCCCGAAATTTCGACTCACATTCAAACTGATTTTAAAAATAAATGTATATCAATATAAAATCCAACAAATTCTCCACGCATAAAAATTAATGTAATTTAAAATCTTGAAATGGAAAAAAAGATATTTGAAACTAATTGCCGGTTTGATGTGTTTTAAAAATGTACAGCCCATTTCTCATTACTGATGGGCCATTTTCTCGGCCAGCCGAATGAAAGCTCTCCTCGTCTTGAAAGATTTGCAGCCCAACAGGCCTGACAAAGCGACTTACTTGGCAAATCACAAAAAAACTGGGTTGTGGCCGTGGACCCAGCTGTCAGCCTCTCCACGTACAGTACTCTTCCGATGGAAGTCGTTCCTTGACCACGTTGACCACGCCGCGCGGAGAGCACCACGGCGGTGGACGACGGCGAGGCCTAGGAAGGGGACGACACGGAGCCGGGGAAGACGTGGCAGTGGAAGCCAGCGCAGAGAGGAGTACGAGGGTTCACTGGTTCAGTTGCGGTGTGAGGCTGCCGTCGCCGCAGGGCCTGGCCAGCGGTGGGAATAGTAGGGGGCAGTGAGGCCTTTGCGGCAGCACGGCCGGCTACGGGAGGCAGGAGCAGGCGGCACGACCGACGCTGCTTTGGGCGGCTGGAGCAAGAAGACCAGAGGTTGAAGAAGCACTACGGCCATTGGATGGACATCGTACGATCACTGGAGCTAGAATCATTCATATTGACTAAGTTGACAAAGCCCTTCGTCCCCGTCAACTTAGTAGGCCCACAAGTCAGCCTCCCACCAAGGTGGGTCCCAGCTAGCCGGGGGAGTATTCATTTTTTTGTGCGTAATAAGGAGGCACTTCCGGTGGGTCCGAGCTGACAGCGGGGGGAACGTTTTTTTCGCGAAATACGGTTGCCCGTCCGATGGGTCCCAGCAGTCAGGGGGAAACGATATTTTTCGCAAAATACTGGTGGCCCGTCCGGTGGGTCCCCGCTGTCAGGTGGAGGAATAATTATTTTCCGCGTAATAAGGAGGCACTTCCTTGCGGCTGCCGTGGACCCAGCTGTCAGCCTCTCCACGTACAGTACTCTTCCGATGGAAGTCGGTCGTTGACCACATTGACCACGCCGCGCCGAGAGCACCACGGCGGTGGACGACGGCGAGGCCTAGGAAGGGGATGACGCGGAGCCGGGCAAGACGCAACAGTGGATGCCCATGCGGAGAGGAGTATGAGCGTTCACTGGTTCGGCTGCGGTGTGAGGCTACAGTCGCCGCAGAATAACAGGGGGTGTGGGTGAGTGGAGGGATGGCCTGGCCAGCGGTGGGAGTAGTAGGGGGCGGTGAGGCCTCCGCGGCAGCACAGCCGGCCACGGGAGGCAGGAGCAGGCGGCACGACCGGCGCTGCTTTGGGCGGCTGGAGCAAGAAGACCAGAGGTTGAAGAAGCACGACGGCTGTTGGATGGACATCGTACGGTCACTCCAGCTAGAATCGTTTATATTGACTAAGTTGACAAAGCCCTTGGTACGTCAACTTTTTTTTTGAATGCATGCAGATCAGCTTAGTAGGCCCACAGGTCAGCTTCCGAAACGGTGCGCCCCAGATGTCAGGGGGTGGAATCATTTTTTGGGCGGGTGAAGCTAGAATATCCGAGATTGAAGAAGAAGCACGGCATCCGTTGGGTGGAAATCCAACGGCCACTGCTGCTAAAACCGTGTGTTGACTATAAGTTGACAAAGCCTTACATACGCGTCAACTCTGTTTTTTTAGGGGACGCATCAACTTAGTAAGGCCAGAAGTGTGTGGCAGAGAACTTATAGCCCATTTGAGATTTGTAAGAATGTGTAGCCCATTTTTGAATTCTAATGGAATTTACTACAGCCCATTTACAGTTTGTTAAAAATACAGCCCATTTCAACCAACCGTTCAAAACAGAATTCAATAAAATTTCCCACATTTTGATGGGATCCGAAATATTTTTATCCCAAAATTTCTAGTCATATTAAATACAATTTCAATATAAATTTATATTACGTAAAAATCCAACGAAACATTGCGCTCGCAACAATTAATGAAATTAAAATTTTCAATATCCAAAAATAATATTTTATAAAGCAATCACGTGTTTGGTGCATTTTTTTATAGTTACTGCCCAGTTTTTATAATTACATCCCATTTATTATTTCTTAAAGCCCATTTTCTTGTTAAGCCTAATGCATCCCTCCTAGGAAAGATTTGCAGCCCAGCGGGGCGGAGAATAACAACTTGACCATGCCTGGGTATTCCTAAAAAAAGTATAGCTGGGCTAGCCATTTTCAGCTTAAAAAAATTAATATCTGGGCTGGATATCTGGCCTGGGCTAGATGGGCCACAGCCCGCCCAGTTAATACCTGCAGCGATGTTTTTGTTGTTGTTCAGAGGAGAAAAATTAATATCTGGGCTAAACATCGAAAAACTCTGCAGTGCTCACACCTCAAAACACAAATACTGCTCGAGCTGCTTGGTCCCAGCTGTCGGCCGCTTCTTGTGCAATTCTCTCGTTTATTGACTACTACATAGGTTGACAATGGTGTGGGACCGTGATGTTAGGAAACCAGGAGGAAGCAAAATAAATTATAGTTATATATATATATAATAAGGAGGCACTTGCGTACGTGAGGCTATGGACCTGGTGGGTCCCCATTGTCATCCTCTCCAAGTAAAGTCATCTCCTCGCCCGCGCGCGCTTTCCGCCCGAAACAGTCAGCGCCGCCCGCCCCGCTTCCCGGTGCAGGCGATTGCTCCGCCTTCAAACGACACAAGTGTCGTTCGTCCGTCCATCTGCCGCCCACATTAATGATATGCGGTTGCCAAGGCGGCTACTCCGGCGCCACACGTCCGTCCCTCCGCCCGCCCACCATTGCTATATAAACTGCTGCGCCGGCCATAGCCGAAGTCATCCGCATCCGTTCCCTTTCTCCTGTCCACACCACTACTGCCCACCATGGCTTCCTCGCGCTCCAGCGCTCTTCGGGACGGGCGGACGACGGACCACAAGGAGATGGCAGCCATTGCTGTCGACCAGCTGGCCGGCAGGCAGCTGGAGGACGACGACGGCCCAATGGAGAACATGGTAGTCGACGATCCGGCGCCAACCCCCTCCTCCGTGCCATCCTCGCCGGTGCATTGCACCATGACCATCGGCGAGGCCCGTGCCCAATATATGGACAGGGTGAGGCAGATGCGTGAGGAGCAGTTCCAGAAGGCGCAGGCCGACGCCGCCTACAACCACCATCTCCTCCTGGAGCACCTGCAGGCGGAGGAGCAGATCGCCACGGAGCGGGCGGAGCAGGAGGCGCTGCTCGACTCGTACCGCTCTGCCCGCAAGGGCTGCCTCGAGCGCTGGCGGTACCGCATGCGGGTGGCAGAGGCTGCGGCCGCCTACAAAGAGGCTAGCAAAGAGGGCGATGAAGCGGGCGAGGCGCTGTTTGGCGAGACTGAGGACGAGGCAGAGGACAATGCCGGCTCCGACGAGTCCCCGCTCCGCTGGCGTCGACGAGGCCCTGCTCCGCCGAGGCCCCGCGGTGCCAACAACGAGGCAGAGGACACCGCCGGCTCCGCCGAGGCCCCGCCCCGCCAACAACGAGGCAGAGGACATCGCCGGCTCAGCCGAGGCCCCACCCTGCCGGCAACGTGGGGAAGGATTTCCACCCCTCCGCTGAGGCGCCGCCCGCCGGCAACGAGACAGAGGACATCGCCGGCTCCGCCGAGGCCCCGCCCCGCTGCCAATGAGGCCGCGCCACACAGAAAACGAGGAAGAGTAGAACACGGTAGGTCGCCGCCGCTTGGGTCCAAGTAAGGCCACCGCTGCTACCCTCCGGTTGAAGCCAAGCTAGGCGGGTTGACCATTGACGGCCGGTTAGCTTCTTGGCGGCGACGTGGAGTCGGAGAGCTGCGCTGGAGAAGAACGCTGCTTCTACTTAACTGCTGGTGCAGTTGGCTGACTGACACGTGGGCCCAACAGGCCACATGTCAGTTACGCAACTGCACTTGCAGTTAAGTCACTGAAGCTTCTGTTCGGCTTAGCGGGACACAGGTGGGTAGCTTCGGTTAATTAATTATACCTCCAGCGCACCCCTTTTTAGTTGAAGAATGTATGAAATGTAATGAAATCCGGCATGTTTATATGAAATCCGACCGTGTATGAATGAATTTATTTCGATTAGTTCGAATTCATGTATCACTGGCATTGGATGAACATGCAAAACAATACGTACTAGCATTATTCCCAGGGTGATCACCTCGTTTGCAGCAGTTTCACATGTACTCCCTCCGGTCCTTTCTAGTCTGCATACAAGTTTTGTCTGCAGTCAAAGTATCTCTACTTTGACCAATCTTATATAAAAAAGTATGCACTTTCACAATGTGCGAAGTAAAAAGGAGCAGAAGGAGTACAAAGAGTTTGAGCAGCTTTTTAGCGTTTCTGTACATTGCAATCAAACACACATGCCTGGCAATTCATAGAGAACATTCAAAACAATCGATGATTATGCATCTCAGCTACTCACATGTCAGAGGCAATATTTACTTCACAACTAAAGAATAAAGAAAAAATTGATCGACGCTGCTGACAGCAAAGGGCGTCCCATTCGAAAATATCAAACGCATGTCTTGCTAAAATCAGTGAGCAAAATTTGACAAGGTTGTCCCATTCCAAAATATCAAATGCCTACGATTGTGGAATGGGCAGGGTTTGCCATCAGTTCGGACATTGACATGGCACCTCGTGCTAAATAAACCAGCTGTTCTTTTTGTGCAGTTCCACCAAAATCAACCAAATTCGCGCGTAGCTTGTATGATTTCGCCCTTATATGTTGCAACGCCTTGAACTTGTCAGCACCTCCTTTCTTGTGGTGGAAATGAATGATTCGATGTATTCATGAACATTTTGTGTAGTTCCCATTGAAATCAAGCTGAGCACCCCTGTTTGCACAAATACAAAAAAGTGATTAGTATAAAGCAAACTGTACTATGAATTGACAGTTTCAACGGGCACATACATGGTCCATGTAGAGCACACTTTTAGAAAAATGGAACTCACGAGAAAGAATCCTAGAACAACATTGTACTCGCGCATCACAGCAAAAAAATGGAGATTTGTCAGTCCTTCTGAGCTGAAGTTAGTTTGGTCTTGTGGGGAGTAATGTAACCATCCTTCAACTACTCCTTGTGAAATATCCTTATCTTACCTCAGTGGGATATTACGGTGCACATACAGATTGGAAGTCTTGTCTCCATTTGTGCAGTTCACTAAAATCAAGCAACATTATCGTACAAGTAGCACAACATATGAAAGCACACTGTAGAATCATGTGAAAGAAGGTTAGTACTGACCTCTCATGATGCGGAATTCAAACAACTCACAAGAAGAAGATCTGAACCAAATTCGCCTTAACAGATAGGAAGTAAGATCTCCTCGTGTGCAGTTCCACTAAGATCAAGCAATCAAGCAACGTTGTCGGTGTGACATTTTGGTTGAACTGCACAAAACACTCTTAAAACAAAAGTGTTTTGTGCAGTGCAACAAAAGGTCACAATGGCAACGAGGTGAAGTAGATAACCCTGTTTACACATAGGTGCAAAGGAAACAATTAGTGGTCAATAACGGTGGATGACACAGAAGCCAACAAAAAGAAGCATCTACCTTATCTAAATGGGAAAGAAAGCAAGACAGTAGCATTTCTCAAACGGTGGCATTGATTAATATTAACATAGAGATTATATTAACAATAAAATTCGTTAAACATGTAATTTGCTTTTAACTGTGGCATTGCATCAATTTTCCAGTGGCATTATTAGAGGGTGTTTGTTTACAGGGACATTTTGGTGTAGGGACTAAAAAAACTCCGTGTCAGTCCCA
>NC_057808.1:102126995-102133650 GCF_018294505.1 Triticum aestivum | reverse complement strand
TGGTCTTTTAGCATGTCATTTAATAACCTCTAGTCCATGTTTAGTCCCTGGAACCAAGCAGGTAGGGACTAGGGAGTTTTTAACCAAACAGGGCCTTAGATTAACAACAGCTAATGAGTTGCACGGGACAGTGGACGCACCAGCACCATGTGCATCTACCGATGTACTGTGGTCATGCACAGTCTGTTGCAACAAAGAACAAACAACCAAGGAGCATATTTGTGTTGGTCCCAGTTTTGTTATCTTTAGACACCTTTCCCTATGTGAGCGCAGCAAATCTAGTCCTGCTCAAACTCTACAGCCTTGTCCCTTCCTTTCCTTTTTGAACTAGTACTTTCGCCCCTTCCTTTCCTCTTTGAACCACGTCCTAGATTTATGCGATACAACTTTCCCCACTACTTTCCCCCATTCCTTTCCTCTTTGAACCACGTCCTAGATTCATGCTATACAACTTTCCCCCTTCATTTCCTCTTTGAACCAAGTCCCAGATTCATGCTATATACAACTTTTCCCACTACTTTCCCCCACTCCTTTCCTCTTTGAACCACGTCCTAGATTCATGGTATACATGCAGCTAGGGCAATGCATGTGGAGTAAGTAAATTATACCTTAAGGTTCTTGGGGCGTGGTTCGGTGGGCGACGGGACAGCGGCGAAGAAGAAGGGGTCGGAGGCCCTCCCGCGCCGCCGCTGGGTGGAAAGTGAACAGCTGCGCTAGTAGTCCCTCGCCGACGGCGACAGTGTTAAGCCTCCTTCCCTTCCCGGCGGACGAATCCTGCCGGCTCTTTGAGCAGCAGTGAGGGGAGAGAGAGGCCAACGAAGTCTTGTTTAGATCTGGAGGGGGCGAGAGAGAGTGAAGAGAGCAACTACAAGCGCTGAGGCTCCAACGGGAGAGGGCGAGAGAGTGTGAAGAGAGCAACTACAAGCGCTGAGGCTCCAGCGTGTATATATATACTGGAGAGAGAGTGTGAAGCGTGCAAACCCTAGAAAACATTTTGACCAGTCAAAGAATCCTCCTGGCACAAATTATGCTCAAGTGTAGTTATCGAACCCGAGACCTCAAGTTTGATGAGTGAACAGGCTAACCAGCTATACAACCCTCCCGTTATGTTCAACGAGAGGGAAATAACCTTTTATACATTCCTGCATTCGTGTGACAAGCATGCCGGGTTTTTTTGTGTGTGTGGGAGTCATTGGGATTTCAATCATAATCGTGTCATGTGGCTTCGGTGGTAAGACTATCCACAGTGGTGCAGAAATAATGCAGCCTTAGTCACCTTACCTCTCTCCACGTAGTACGTTGGGTCCCACCAGTCAGAGGGTGAAACAAACAAATTAATAAGAAAAATAAAAAGCGCCAGCGGTGTATCTTACCTCACACATCTCGCTGCTGCTCGGGAACACTGTCCAATTGATCCCGCTGTTCGCTCACGTACTATTTTAAGTGAATCCTTATTATAACATGCACACAAATTTTGGGCACTTGTATTCGACTTAAGTCAGTGTGCCACCGTATCTCGTATACTTACTACTCCCTCCGTCTAGGTGTAATAAGTCACGTTAGAAGGTGCAACGGGACCAAGGTGCGTGCGTGTGCGTGTGTGTGTGTGTGTTTAACAGCATGTGTATGTTAGAGAGAGCGACAGGTCGACCTACTCCTACAGAGAGATGTTGTGTAGTGTACGATTTTAGCTGCGAGAGTCGGTGCATCCTCTCGTTTCCGGGCGTGTCCGGTAGGGACATGCGGACAGCTACCACGCCCACTCCTGACCAGCCTGGCCCACCCAAAGCCCCTCCATCTCCTGCGCGCGCTTCCCGCCCGAAACGGTCAGCGCCGCTCCAAAGAATCGGTGCCGCATTCATGCCCGGGCAGAGCGGACGCGACCTCTCACTGGCGCAAGAGTGATGGTTGGTTCGTCCGTCCAACTTACTGCTGGGTCTATGTGATTTGACGGCTCATTGGTCTTTATTACTGAGGTGGTAGGACTGTTGGATGTCCCACGCTTTCGGCGAAAGGAGGTACTACTACTAGATTACAATTTTCTCCATTCTTACAGCGGAGGCGTGCAAGAGCAGTGAAAACATGCAGGCTCAGTGATTACATGGCCCACCTCACACTATCATCGTGCGACACCTAACTCTTTACATAGTACTCCCTCCGTTCCTAAATATTACTAGATGAGTCCCCGCGCGTTGCCGCGGAATAGCGGTATATGTCTCTGCGCAAAATTATCGATTTCATAGAACTAAAAAAACTCTATAACCGCATGACAAATGTGGTAGCCAAACTAAATAAACTCCCATCATCATTTAGATCATCCCACGAAGGAAAAAAGATCAGCCAACTCCTACTACATAATGGGATTATATTTATCTTTTTGACATGTTAATGGGACTTAAAAGCTCACTTACATGCATGCTACCGGTGCATGCTTGCATGCAGACATGTTGATGTGATTTAAAACCCACTCACATGCATGTGCCACGGTATTTCTGCATGCTTGCATGTGGCTTAGTGTGGAGCCTCTCAACGTCTAGATCAGACGGCTATTATGGACTGATTTACTTCATCTAACGGCTACATCAATTTTGATGATGTGGCTCAAGGAGAGGATAGAGAATTCCTAGTAGTGGGGGCTAGCTATTACTAGTAGATAAGTCTTTGTAGAGATTCCACTACATACGGAACAAAATGAATGAATCTACACTTAAAATGCATCTAGATACATCCGCATGTGGTTCATGGTGAAATCTCTACAAAGACTTATATTTAGGAACGGAGGAAGTACTAGTATAGTACGTACTGTAATTTATCAGCGAGATAAATTTGTACAATGCTATGAAGCTTCCAGCTTCTGTTACATGTATTTTGCGTCCAAGGTTGCCCGTTGCAACATTTCATCAAATACAAAGGAGACTAACATGCATGCTATTGCATCTCAATGATTGACAGATCATAGCAAATATGTACTCCCTCCGTTCCAAAATAAATGTCTCAACTTTGCGCAAACTTTAGTACAAAATTGTACTACTACTAAAGTTGACACTTATTTTGGAACAGAGGCAGCTAAAGAAAAAAAGATCCATGCAGTCCCTAGCCCTTGAACCATGAACCCTGACCAGGCTTCAATTTGCTGGCAACGTTCGAGCTTCCTAATAAATGAAGTTTGCAACCTTTTGACCATCGGATCATTTTGTGCAGTTTCACCAAAATCGAGACGAGCATCCCTGTGGCAAAGAAATTGAAGAAGCGTGATTAGAATAAGATTACTGGGACTAGTTGATGAGACATAAACTCATCACAAATACAATACATAGAAGCCAGTAGAGGTATGTGCGGGGCAAAGAAGTAGAGAAATATCCACAGGGAGTGATGTGGGCAGCTGGAGCAGTGGTGCAAGTCGGCTGTAAAGGGAGTTGTACCTAAGGGACGTAGCACAACCTTGAGGAGGGCAGCGGGAGGCAGCAACTGCCCACGTCGCGGAAGTGAGCAAGGGACGAAGGCAACCTCACCGGCTTTGTGAGAGAGAACGGCGGGGACCCCTGATCGGGACGTGCCGACATTGGGTTTTCGCCGTCGGCGACGGCCACCGCATCTACACTAAGCATCCACCCCTTCCCCAAGCGGACGTGATCCGCCGGGATGTTAGAGATGTGGCCACAGTCGTTTTGTGCGAGAGAGTGTGAAGAGAGCAACCCCAGCAAGCAACCGTGTAGGCTGGCCCGTCCTCACTATGTATATAGTGGAGCGGTTTCCTTTTCTCTCCATATGAACCTATCATATTGCGTACGTGCCACTCAAGAAAAAAACTTTATTTATAAATGACGCGGCACCTACTACTCGTTCTCCTATAACCTTGCGCTTGGCATCTCCAAAATATTAACCTTGCGATTGGCTCTTCGCCTCTTCGGGAAGTCGAGCAATAATGGTAGTGCAGTATATATCGTTCTGGCTATATAAGACTGAATGAATTGTTGCACGTCCACCACGTGGGCGAGGGTCGAGGGGCGAGGGAGAGTGCTACATACGGAGCAAAATGGGTGAATCTACTGTGACGCCCCCGATTTGACCGTACACTAATCATGCATGCAAATGTGTACGATCAAGATCAGGGACTCACGGGAAGATATCACAACACAACTCTAAAACATAAATAAGCCATACAAGCATCATAATACAAGCCAGGGGCCTCGAGGGCTCGAATACAAGTGCTCGATCATAGACGAGTCAGCGGAAGCAACAATATCTGAGTACAGACATAAGTTAAACAAGTTTGCCTTAAGAAGGCTAGCACAAAAGTAGCAACGATCGAAAAGGCAAGGCCTCCTGCCTGGGACCTCCTAACTACTCCTCGAAGCCGAACTCCATGTAGAATCATCCTCGGGATCTCTAGCTCCTGGACTCCAGCATCTGGTTGCGACAATCCGGTATAGAAAGGGGAAAAGAGGGAGAAAAGCAACCGTGAGTACTCATCCAAAGTACTCGCAAGCAAGGAGCTACACTACATATGCATGGGTATATGTGTAAAGGGTCATATCGGTGGACTGAACTGCAGAATGCCAGAATAAGAGGGGGAGAGCTAATCCTGTCGAAGACTACGCTTCTGGCAGCCTCCATCTTGCAGCATGTAGAAGAGAGTAGATTGAAGTCCTCCAAGTAGCATCGCATAGCGTAATCCTACCCGGCGATCCCCTCCTCGTCGCCCTGTTAGAGAGCGATCACCGGGTTGTATCTGGCACTTGGAAGGGTGTATTTTATTCAGTATCCGGTTCTAGTTGTCATAAGGTCAAGGTACAACTCCGGGTCGTCCTTTTACCGAGGGACACGGCTATTCGAATAGATAAACTTCCCTGCAGGGGTGCACCACATAACCCAACACGCTCGATCCCATTTGGCCGGACACACTTTTCTGGGTCATGCCCGGCCGCGGAAGATCAACACGTCGCAGCCCCACCTAGGCTCAACAGAGAGGTCAACACGCCGGTCTAAATCCTATGCGTGCAGGGGTCTGGGCCCATCGCCCATTGCACACCTGCACGTTGCGTACGCGGCCGGAAGCAGACCTAGCCTAGCAGGCGTTCCAGTCCAATCCGGCGCGCGCCGCTCCATCGCTGACGTCAAGAAGAGCTTCGGCTGATACCACGACGCCGGGATACCCATAACTACTCCCGCGTAGATGGTTAGTGCGTATAGACCAAATGGCCAGACTCAGATCAAATACCAAGAACTCGTTAAGCGTGTTATTTTGAAGTAACCGCGGACGCCGTCTAGGGCCAGGCCCACCTCTCACCTAGGCGGTCTCAACCTGCCCTGTCGCTCCGCCACAAAGTAACAGTCGGGGGCCGTCAGGAACCCAGGCCCACCTCTACCGGGATGGAGCCACCTGTCCTTTCAGCCCCCTCATCAGCATCACTTGCGGGTACTCAACGAGCCGACCCGACTTTAGTCACCACATGTGTCATGTATATAAAGTATATAGTATATACCCGTGATCACCTCCCGAAGTGATCACGGCCCAATAGTATAGCATGGCAGACGGACAAGAGTGTAGGGCCACTGATGGAACACTAGCATCCTATACTAAGCAGTAGGATGGCAGGTAAAGGTAACAACAGTAGAAGCAAGGACAGGCTATGCATCAGGATAGGATTAACGGAAAGCAGTAACCTACTACACTACTCTAATGCAAGCAGTATAGAGAAGAATAGGCGATATCTGGTGATCAAGGGGGGGGGCTTGCCTGGTTGCTCTGGCAAGTAGGAGGGGTCGTCAACTCCGTAGTCGAACTAGGCAGCAGCAGCGTCGGTCTCGTAGTCTACCGGAGAGAAGAGGGGGGAAGAAACAGTAAATACAATGCAAACATAAGCATGACGATGCGTGACATGACAATGAGCAGTGCTAGGTGTGTCCTAACGCGGCAGTAGGTGGTACCGGCGAAGGGGGGGAACATCCGGGAAAGTATTCCCGATGTTTCGCGTTTTCGGACAAACGGACCGGAGGAGGAAAGTTGCGAGTTCGATAGGTTAGGGATGTGTGGTGGACGAACGGGCTGCGTATTCGGATTCGTCTCGTCGTTCTGAGCAACTTTCATGTACAAAGTTTTTTCATCTGAGTTACGGTTTATTTTATATTAAATTTTTTAAGATTTTATTAACTTCTGGAATTTATTTAATTATTTAATATATACATTATCCGAAAGAGTGTTGCGATGACATCAGAATGACATCATGTTGACATCAGCAGTCATCTGACACGTGGGTCCCACATGTCATAGACTGATTAGGGTAATTAGGGTTAACTAATTAATTAACTAATAATTAAACTAGATTAATCTAAACAGGGTTAATTAACTTAATTATTTATTTATTTATTTTTCATTAATTAATTAATTAATTAATTTTATTTTCTTTATTTATTTATTTTTATTAATTAATTTATTATTTTTATTATTATTTATTTATTTATTTATTTTAATCTTTTTTTCTTTTCGTTCTGGGTGCGGGGGCCCATGTGTCATAGGCCTTGGGGGCCTTATCGGGCACACGGCCGCGGGTGGGCGCCGGAACGTGCTGGTGCGGGCGCCCGAACTGGACGCAGCCAGTCGGGGCCACGGCGAGGGGAAAAATGCCGGCGAGGCCACAGGGGATGAGCAGGG
>NC_057808.1:102118895-102126066 GCF_018294505.1 Triticum aestivum | reverse complement strand
GTGTCGGTGGGTACTGGGGGGAGTGGGGGAGGAGTGGATAAGGGAGTGGGGGCAGGGTGGGCCGGCCAGCTGGGCCCTTGCCCAGTTGGGCTGGCCAGCTGGGCCACAGATGGCCCAGTGGGGGGGGTTTCTTCCTCCTTTTTTTTGTTTGCTTTCTCTTTTGTATTTTCTTTTCTGTTTTAAATCATTTTAAATTGTCTAGGCATTTTATAAAAATGTGTTTACTACACCATATTTACTTATGCAAAATATGGCACCTCCCGAACATTTTTGTTGTAAATTTTGAAAAACTTTTATTGTTGACTTTAATTTGAATTTGAATTTTGAAACGGTTTGACCTAACGGTAGATGAGCAACAGTAACTGTGGTAACGTGGCACCATTAGCGTGGGATTACTGTAGCTTGATCATCCGGGCGTTACAAAACTCCTCCACTACAAGAAATCTCGTCCCGAGATTTAAGAGGGAGTAAGGGGGAAAGTTCTGGTTACGATATTCTAACGGATCTTCTCGAAGAAGTTAATCCCTTTCGTTGATGTCTCCAATTCTTTATTCCAATGCATCATGATGAAGTTGTCGTCCTTTCTTCGGGGAACTCCATCGTACTTACGAATAGGTAAGGGGAAGCTCTACAACGATATGATGTTATAAGGGAAAATCATCTGGGGGTATCCCAAGAATGAACATATGAGTATCTCTCGAGTTGAACAAAGGAAACACATCGAGAGCAAACTAGGACAGTGCAATAAGAAGTTTCGAGCGGATAGGCAATCGTTCATTGCCTGAAACAAAGTGTGAAAGGGGTTCAGAGCAACGGGAATAAGTATTGTGTCCGATACCAGAATAGATGACTAGGAAGGTGGCCCGTGAATTAAATACGAAGCCAAGCGTGGGGAATAACCGTTAGAAACAGGGTTGTATAGGAGAGTCAGGTTTCGATCCTGTGGAACTGTGGGTTATGGGCCCACCATGTGGGTTAAAAGTAGAAGGAGCGGTGACATCTTGCTCGGTCATGACAGCAAGGCATGTCAGAGAATACCCTGTCAGTTATGTCGGCAACACGTTGGTACCCAGGGCGAGGGACGAAGAGAACCATTTTCCTGCTCGTTGAAACGAGGCGGACCATTAGGCAAAGTTCTCGTCCATCGGTGGCTACCGGGATGTCATCAACAATAGTAACAGGGTCTTGCTGACAGGATTGTACACCGAGGTGTTTACATAAGCAGGAGAATATTACTGCTTAGATCATATAGAACTCAAGAAGGGTTAAACAAAAGAATGGAAAGGAAAATATCATTATCAGATTAAACAGAACAATGGAAAGGAAAATGTGTTTAAACACATATTTCAAGGGTATATTCTTCCCAAGGGTAAGCAGAGCATGATATCCATGTCGGGATATAGCGTAGAAAACCCTTTAGGAAAGAGGAGAGAAATTTCATGCCATTACCCATACAACGGTGTTTGGATAATTGAGCAGGAAACAATTAGCTTTGGGCTTCAAATTTTTTTATCGAAGACCGGAGTACCACAGACATGCTTCGAGATAGCATTGACATGGTCATTAGGTAAAGATCAGGCTATGGATACACAAAGGATCCATCAGGAACAACTTATAGAGTAAGTCTTACAATTTCCTCATGGAAGAATAGTTAACCTTGCTAAAAAGGAAATTATAACAAAAGGTCCTCTGGCTAGGGGTGCTAAGCAAAGACACCACCTTACCGGGTTATGTAGAGACCAATGTTATAACTCTTGGAAATATGTTCCAACCATCATATCTGACCGAGATTCAGATCTGATTGGTGTCACGATACCTCAGACTTAGGATGCCTGAGAAGAAAAGGTGCGGCACAATTTGACGAGATGACATTGTAAGATTATCGGGGAATGAACTATGGAAGCGAGTTCCGAAACAAGAGTCCCTCGGTAAACCAACGAGAGGATGAGGAGGTGGCTGATGGAATCAGCGACAATTCATCGAGATTAACAAAAGATGGATTTCCACAACTATGTGAACAAGGAGATAACATTTGTCAGATCAAATGGTATAGTGATGTATGCTCGAGGAAAACATACACAATTAAACATTGGTTGAAAGGGGCACCCGAAATATGGGCTGGGTTGCACGACCAACGTCGGAATGGAAATTTAGCAACCAGCACACTACATTGGAATTATTGTCCATTAACTATGAAGTAACAAGGTTGCTAGAGATATTAAATTCTCATAATAGAGTTCACTCAACACGGGGACCAAGAGAAGAATGATGATGGTGAGAAGCATCACTGTATCAAGAATTTCTTAAGAGGTGGTGAAACTCTCACGACATTCTTGACATAAAAGATGGTAATACTCCAGTGTAAAGAAGAACAATTGCTGGATTGCAAGGAACTCAAGGTATAACACAAAACAAGAACAAGTTTGTGTTGGAGGAAAGGTAGTAGAGTGGTCGATGATAATACTAATCATCGAGGGAAAGGATGGTCTTTCTCATCATGAATTCCACTGATATCCTGGAAGAGCTCGGAATGCTGATGATGATCACGACACCTTTGTCGAGAGAATTCATGAAGATGTAATCGATTGGCGATGACATCAAGTCAAGGGAATGATGGAGCAAAAGGTTATTGGAACCAGGGGTACGACACAAACTCGAAATCAAGTTTGTTGTTCAAGGCTAAATGATATGGCAAGGAAAATCGACGTAAGATTAGCTCACTGTCGAAATTTGTGCGCTGGGAAGGACCAGGTAGCACAGTTAAAATCGGCACGATAATGACATAGCTGAGCAGGCTAGGGATGACGTGATCGAGTACGAACTCGTAAGCAAAGGAGATTACTAAGAGTTGTTTAATCGTGATGCGGACTCGATTCAGTTATCGATGTCCTTGAGTGTTTAATAACTCGGAGCCCGTGAACAATTGGAATCAATGAGAATGTAATACTTGATGGAGAACTCATAAGAAGTTATGCAGTTCCGTGATAATCTCGAGATACCAGGGGGGTAATACTCGACGACAGATTAAAATAGAGGTTGGATTGGGTATTGCTCTACAGAAGTCAAGTGCTTAAACTTGCACGAGAAATGGTGTTTAAAGGAGAACATGGTCGGAACCACGATTGCAAAAGGCCAGATCCCAGATATAAGATGAACTTATACCAAGGTAATAATTAATTTAAGAGAAGCTTTTAATGATAAGATCTACATCGTGTCCATGGGCATGAACACAAAGTTCAAGGTCGACTCCCACTTCTGCAATGCATAACCTTTCATTCACTGCTCTATTAAAAATAATTTGAGTGCGAAGACCTACCTGGTGAATTACCAGAGGAGTATGAACCTTGGAAAACTTTCGGGTTCACACAGATTAAGGAAGGCATAGGTTCAACCCATCAGGGCATCTTAGGAACATATACCACAAACTTCGGAGTAAATATTACAAGCTCGAAAGAAGAGCATTGTTCAAAAGCAGATGATACAATTTACCAAAGGCATTATATACCCATGGAAAGACTCACAAGGTTATTCAATAGGAAGGACACTGTCGGATAAAATCCAACAAAGGAACCGATGGTCCACAAGGGATCTGATGTGAGCATCGGTACTCAACCAGAGGAAGAAGAATGCAAGGAGATCTGATTATAGAAACAACTGACTAACTCAAAGTTCAAATGCAAAAGAATTATGATTTCCAAATCATGGGGTCAGAAGCAACGCTCTGATCAAGGATGGATAAGTTGAGTAGGCTTAGGGGTACAATCGATGGCAATTTGATAGGTCGAGATCCAGCTCACGTTTAAAACGACGTCTGAGCCGGAAGGATGAATTCCAGGATATGATTGAGGATTGCGAGCATTCGCAACAAATTGAATCAACGGACTCAAAATGATAATGACAAGAGATGCCAATAAGATTACGAGACTTATGGGATTAACCATAATGCAAGCAAACAAGAATTTCAAGAGCAATAGGCTCTTGAGGATTTTTGGAAGATCGAATAGTATTTTGAAGACTATTGTGAAATACTTGAATCAACTGGGGATGAGTGGATACTCGGTAAGTGCGAGAATTATCCGTAGGGGTATTCAGGTGACAAAGAACAGCAAGGTAGTAAGCTCAAAGGATTCTCGGAACAACAGAGAGAATTTCGGGGTATCTTGTAATGATAAGATCAACTGGGAAACATTGTATGAATGGCGAGTATACGTGGTTATCCATAGGAGTTTATCGATGAAAGGGAATTGCAAAAGCGATGAACACAAGTTCTCGGGTTATCAGCGGAGAGTATCTTCAGGGTCTTCACGTGCAGCAGACAATCATTAGTAATAAGGGGCTCTCCGGGTGAAAGTGATAACGAGATCCTAATGTTAGATTTAGCAAAATTCATTTAACCCGAATAGAAGAGATGTCAGAGTCCCAGAGTATAGGTTGAGGAATAAAAGATCCTACTACCACCCAATGGCGACGTGGGCCTGTAAGCCACACAGCCATGTTAGTAAAACAGTTTTCACTGACTAGACTCGACTTCGGCCAAGGAGTTGGAAAGGGGGATTCCTACAGGTAGTCGGCTCTGATACCAACTTGTGACGCCCCCGATTTGACCGTACACTAATCATGCACGCAAATGTGTACGATCAAGATCAGGGACTCACGGGAAGATATCACAACACAACTCTAAAACATAAATAAGCCATACAAGCATCATAATACAAGCCAGGGGCCTCGAGGGCTCGAATACAAGTGCTCGATCATAGACGAGTCAGCGGAAGCAACAATATCTGAGTACAGACATAAGTTAAACAAGTTTGCCTTAAGAAGGCTAGCACAAAAGTAGCAACGATCGAAAAGGCAAGGCCTCCTGCCTGGGACCTCCTAACTACTCCTCGAAGCCGAACTCCATGTAGAATCATCCTCGGGATCTCTAGCTCCTGGACTCCAGCATCTGGTTGCGACAATCCGGTATAGAAAGGGGAAAAGAGGGAGAAAAGCAACCGTGAGTACTCATCCAAAGTACTCGCAAGCAAGGAGCTACACTACATATGCATGGGTATATGTGTAAAGGGTCATATCGATGGACTGAACTGCAGAATGCCAGAATAAGAGGGGGAGAGCTAATCCTGTCGAAGACTACGCTTCTGGCAGCCTCCATCTTGCAGCATGTAGAAGAGAGTAGATTGAAGTCCTCCAAGTAGCATCGCATAGCGTAATCCTACCCGGCGATCCCCTCCTCGTCGCCCTGTTAGAGAGCGATCACCGGGTTGTATCTGGCACTTGGAAGGGTGTATTTTATTCAGTATCCGGTTCTAGTTGTCATAAGGTCAAGGTACAACTCCGGGTCGTCCTTTTACCGAGGGACACGGCTATTCGAATAGATAAACTTCCCTGCAGGGGTGCACCACATAACCCAACACGCTCGATCCCATTTGGCCGGACACACTTTTCTGGGTCATGCCCGGCCGCGGAAGATCAACACGTCGCAGCCCCACCTAGGCTCAACAGAGAGGTCAACACGCCGGTCTAAATCCTATGCGTGCAGGGGTCTGGGCCCATCGCCCATTGCACACCTGCACGTTGCGTACGCGGCCGGAAGCAGACCTAGCCTAGCAGGCGTTCCAGTCCAATCCGGCGCGCGCCGCTCCATCGCTGACGTCAAGAAGAGCTTCGGCTGATACCACGACGCCAGGATACCCATAACTACTCCCGCGTAGATGGTTAGTGCGTATAGACCAAATGGCCAGACTCAGATCAAATACCAAGAACTCGTTAAGCGTGTTATTTTGAAGTAACCGCGGACGCCGTCCAGGGCCAGGCCCACCTCTCACCTAGGCGGTCTCAACCTGCCCTGTCGCTCCGCCACAAAGTAATAGTCGGGGGCCGTCAGGAACCCAGGCCCACCTCTACCGGGATGGAGCCACCTGTCCTTTCAGCCCCCTCATCAGCATCACTTGCGGGTACTCAACGAGCCGACCCGACTTTAGTCACCACATGTGTCATGTATATAAAGTATATAGTATATACCCGTGATCACCTCCCGAAGTGATCACGGCCCAATAGTATAGCATGACAGACGGACAAGAGTGTAGGGCCACTGATGGAACACTAGCATCCTATACTAAGCAGTAGGATGGCAGGTAAAGGTAACAACAGTAGAAGCAAGGACAGGCTATGCATCAGGATAGGATTAACGGAAAGCAGTAACCTACTACACTACTCTAATGCAAGCAGTATAGAGAAGAATAGGCGATATCTGGTGATCAAGGGGGGGGGGCTTGCCTGGTTGCTCTGGCAAGTAGGAGGGGTCGTCAACTCCGTAGTCGAACTGGGCAGCAGCAGCGTCGGTCTCGTAGTCTACCGGAGAGAAGAGGGGGGAAGAAACAGTAAATACAATGCAAACATAAGCATGACGATGCGTGACATGACAATGAGCAGTGCTAGGTGTGTCCTAACGCGACAGTAGGTGGTACCGGCGAAGGGGGGGAACATCCGGGAAAGTATTCCCGATGTTTCGCGTTTTCGGACAGATGGACCAGAGGGGGAAAGTTGCGAGTTCGATAGGTTAGGGATGTGTGGTGGACGAACGGGCTGCGTATTCGGATTCGTCTCGTCGTTCTGAGCAACTTTCATGTACAAAGTTTTTTCATCCGAGTTACGGTTTATTTTATATTAAATTTTTAAAGATTTTATTAACTTCTGGAATTTATTTAATTATTTAATATATACATTATCCGAAACAGTGTTGCGATGACATCAGTATGACATCATGTTGACATCAGCAGTCATCTGACACGTGGGTCCCACATGTCATAGACTGATTAGGGTAATTAGGGTTAACTAATTAATTAACTAATAATTAAACTAATTAATTAAATTAGATTAATCTAAACAGGGTTAATTAACTTAATTAATTAACTAATTATTAGTTATTTATTTTTATTTTTTAATTAATTAATTAAGTATTTTTATTTTTATTTTCTTTCTTTATTAATTAATCAATTAATTAATTATTTTTATTATTATTTATTTATTTATTTTTAATCTTTTTTTTCTTTTCGTTCTGGGTGCGGGGGCCCATGTGTCATAGGCCCTGGGGGCCTTGTCGGGCACACGGGCGCGTGTGGGCGCCGGAACGTGCGGGTGCGGGCGCCCGAACTGGACGCAGCCAGTCGGG
>NC_057808.1:102106799-102117573 GCF_018294505.1 Triticum aestivum | reverse complement strand
GGGATATTTCGTGGGGGGGAGTGTCGGTGGGTACTGGGGGGAGTGGGGGAGGAGTGGATAAGGGAGTGGGGGCGGGGTGGGCCGGCCGGCTAGGCCCTTGCCCAGTTGGGCTGGCCAGCTGGGCCACAGATGGCCCAGTGGGGGGGTTTCTTCCTCCTTTTTTTTGTTTGCTTTCTCTTTTGTATTTTCTTTTCTGTTTTAAATCATTTTGAATTGTCTAGGCATTTTATAAAAATGTGTTTACTACACCATATTTACTTATGCAAAATATGGCACCTCCCGAACATTTTTGTTGTAAATTTTGAAAAACTTTTATTGTTGACTTTAATTTGAATTTGAATTTTGAAACGGTTTGACCTAACGGTAGATTAGCAACAGTAACTGTGGTAACGTGGCACCATTAGCGTGGGATTACTGTAGCTTGATCATCCGGGCGTTACATCTACACTCTAAAATACGTCTATATACATCAGTGTTTGGAGTATGTACTAGTAGTTCATATTGAAATCTACTAAAGGACATGTATATTCCAAACAATATGATATAATCTCTATAACCAAGGTAGTAGGGATGAGGAGTAAACGGAGGGAGTAGTAAATTTTTCTCCTCGTCCTGCGAGCCCCCGCGCGCATGGGCGAGGGAGCGGGCGTAAGGCGGAGCAAGCTTCACCTCATCCTGTGAGCCACCGCGCCCGTGGGCGGGGGAGACGGCGTACTAAGCAAGCTTCTCCTCGTTCTGCGAGTTGACGGGACACATCAAAAGTACTCCAGTGTATAGAGCCTTGCCTCTAAGGTAGGCCCCACATGGTTTGCCTCTTTTTTTAACATAACACGTCAAGTCGCAATTTGTTTGTTCACCCGTGGTAGACGATCCTCCCTCCACCAAGTGGACAACCAGTACATGTGCCAAATTACCACGTGGGCTGCCTTTTTCGTACAGAAATGAGCTCCATCGTGTACCGCGCGGGTGTGGTTGGGAAAGAGACGGGAGTACGTGCGCCGTGCATGCACCTCTTCTCTTCGTGCACGTCCCCCACCTACGTGGGTGTGTGTGAGAGATACAAACCGCATTCGTGAGTGTTTTTTGTTTTGGGGTGGGGGTGGGGTGGGGGTTGATTTCGTGAATTATTTGTGGGAATATGTGTCGATGACATCTCAAACAAAATTTTGCATGCAATGTGTGTGAAATGGAGGCCTATCCATATCATACATAGAGGGTCGGGCAATCCACGAGAAGAGAGGGAGGGGTCATAGCTATCGATAGAGTCGAAGAGAGGATCAAGTGGGTGGGTGCAAGATCGATGAAGAGAGCCATCAAAATTGTGTGTGTGTGCAAGTCAAAGATATAGGGCGACTGGCCTACCGGAACGTTAGAGGGCACATGTCAAGTTTGTGTGTGGCAAGGAGACATGACTAGAGCGCTCGATGTATCGGTGTGTGTGGGGGGGAGGGGGTGGGGGAGGGGTAGGCAGAGGCCTAACTATAGAGGTAGAACGACTCGTATATGTGTTGAGAAGGAGAGACCCAGCTATGTCTTGAGGGAGATCGGTCGACATCCATACATAACTGAAGGACGGGAAATATGATGGGACAAAGAGAGAGAGGGAGGGAGAGGGAGGGAGAGGGGTAGAGTGCTGGATGGGTGATGGAGTTGCTTCTCGAAGATGGTGGGAGAGGCCTACTAGACAAACTGAGGGTGGAACTGCAATGTTATCAATAAGAGTGGGGATGTGTTTCTGTGTGTGCCTGTGCGTGATAGATCTGTCGGGACGCATCCATGGATGATGAAGGGGAACCATGTGTTTGGTAAGCAAACCTAACTAGATCGGTAGATCAATTGTTGTTTGTCGGAGGAAGGGAGAGACACAAGTAATGAGGTAGATCGATTGACGTGTGGGTAAAAACGAGTTATAAGGACCTAGCTAGCTATATGTATAGTGAGAGATCGGTCGGTGTACGTCCATTTGTTAGAGGGAAATAAGGCCCAGCGAGACGGATAGACAGAGAGAATGGAGCTAGGAGGTGGTGCGAGAGGCCCAACTACTAGCTAGATAGGGGGAGGAGTGTGCGGTTGTGAGATCGATGAAAAGAGGGGCGAGAGTTTACACGTGTGTCTGACCGTATGAGAGACACGAGGCAAGGACACATAAAGGAGGAGATTGAAGGTGTGTGTGTATGTTGTAGGCAGGCATCGCTGGAGAGGTTTATCGATCGGTGTGTGTTGGAAAGGAGTTGTGGAGACTCTGGGAGAACGACCTAAAGAAAAAAAATGAATGTGCCCGGTGGATAGAATGCCGAGGGAGGGGGAGGGCGAGGAGGGTGTGTGCATGCACGAGAGAAAGTTAGTGGTAGCTACAAAGGTTAGAGGATTGTGTGGGTGTAAGAGACTAACAAAGATCATAATTTGATATGAAAGCGGATTCATATATTTGAATAGGAGATCATAGTGTTTTAAACATTGCATGCATGAATATAGCGGCGATACACGTGTTGTGCACATGTTATACCATAATGTGATAATGCATGGCGTTTGCAACTCACAGCTAAATGCCGAACAATCTAAACCATACTATACATCAAACAATCTCATATTTTATTTGAATTTGTGATAATGTGTGGCGTTTGCAGCTTACAACTAAATAGCGAACAATCTAAACAATACTATATATCGAACATTCTCACATTTTATTTGAATTTGTGGTAATATGTGGTGTTTGCAACTCACATCTAAATACTTGTAGCCGTAGGGGGCGGGGCACCATACATAATGTGATAAACACATTATACATATGAGACATGGTATAGATTATGAAGATCTAGCTAGAGCTAGAAATGTAATGTGATTTGAAATCAAAATAAAGTGGATTCAAAAAATCTAGTTCGAGTTCATATAGTACACATAGTTCATATGTAACTCGAGACTAGTCATGTGGTGTGCTGTGAAGATAATACACAAATGATGGTTTAACTTGACAATAATGATGATTGTAGATCTTATTAAAACAGAGAAACGAATTCAAATGCTTTGACTTCACAACAATCATTACTGTAGATCTTATTCAAATAGAGAAACGAATTCAAATTTAGTTCATATTGAAGCGGTAGTATATACGTTTGGAATGCACTAAAACGTTCATTTGAGTAGTAGGTTGCATGCATTATACACGTAGCAAAATATTTTAATTGAACATAACATGAATTCAAAGTTTTGAATGACATTTGTAGTGCGCATTGATTTGGTACAGTACATGTTAGGCTTGTCCGGAAATTTCAACCCGCGCCTTGTTAGCCCGAAATATTTAAGATATATCTTTGTCTCGTTGTGCTCCGACAACTCCCTCCATCTCAACCCGCGCCTTGCTATTCCGAAATTACAACGCGCGCGAAAACTCCCACCTCCTGTGAAATCCCGACACGCGAAATGCTCGTGCTACCCCTGAACCGAAAGAACCGCCTCAAATCGGTGGGGGTACTTTCGTAACTTACCCCACATTTCGGACAAGCGCGTCTCTAAGCCATGGTTCCCCACTGCCATCCCATCCGCCCACCCATTCATACACCGAGGCCGCGAAAACCCGCGACGAAACCCCACACCCTGCTCCGTCCGCCACCCAGCCGGAGCCTCTTCCCCGACGACGTCGTCCACAGCAACACCTCGACGTCCCTCATCCACCGTACCGGATGAGGATCCGTCGTCGATCTCATCGTCCCGCCGGTTCAGCCACCCCGTCCTCCACCTCCAAGGAGCTGCTCCAACGTTCCCCTCGTCTTTCGCGCCACCTCCATTCCCACACCGCCGTCTTCACCTGCACCACCGGAAGAGCATCATCATCACCGTTTCCTCGGATGAAGCTGCGGCCTAATCAGCGCCACCAAAGAGGTTGTACACTAATCGCCGCATTTTCTTCTTGATTCGATCTCACGGTGCTGCCGGCGCTCGGTCCTGAGCCGACACGGCGCGGCTCCATCCACGGCGGCGTCGCCGGCCACTTCCTCCACGGCGTCGCTCCCTCGGCGGCGACGTCCACATCAGTAGGAGCTGCTGCTGCTTTAGCTCTCGCTCGCGCTGCTGCTCTGCTCTTGCTCTCGGTCCCCTTCCTGGTCTGCTCTTGCTCGCGTTGCTGCTCTCGCTCTTGCTCTTGCTTGCGATGCTGCTCCGATTTAGCTACACTTCAGTCGACTGAATCGACTTTTGGGTCAGTCGATTTTCAGGGGGTGGGGGGGCTCGCCAGGGTGAAGGAAGAACCAGCCGCAGCGGGAAGGGGGGCTCGCCGGAGAGGTACCCCACTATCTATCTTAGGGTTCAGGATGGGGGCGGTGGCGGGGCGGTGGCGTGGGGATAGCCGGAGAAAAAGCTCGGCACAGGGGAGGGCCTAGAGGGATGGCCGGGGCGGCGGCGGACCGGCGGTGGGGAGTGTTTTCGGGGTGGGCGGGGCGGCGCACCGCCGGCCGCGGGCGGCGGGGGGTTGCTGTTTGGCCGGTGGTGGCTGGCGGCTCAGGGGGGTGGAGGTTGAAGATGAACCGCAGGCCCTTGATTTCGTATCCAATGGCTGCAAAATCGACTGACCAGAGATGAAAAAGTCAGTCGACCGACGTGTAGCCTCACCTTGCTAGTGCGTTCAGTTTCGACAGCAAAATTCAGTTTCGACAGCAAAATTCAGTTTCGACAGTTAAGTTCAGTTTCGACAGTTAAGTTCAGTTTCGACAGCTAAGTTCAATTTCGACAGCTAAGTTCAGAGATGAGCGGCTGATGTATTTTACATCTAGCACTTTGTGGTTATGTATTTTACGTCATGTATTGGAGATACTATTAGAATTCCACTCAGGTTAACGTTGTTCGTTGTCTCTCTTGTCCTGCTTCAGCCTCGGCGTCGTACAACTCACCGGAGCTGTTCCAACGACGAAACCCTCCATCACAGCGGAGCAGTACCTCGGGCTCCATCTCCAGACGCCTAAGATCTTCTTCCCCTCCTCCGACAGCAAAGTCAGCTGGAGCATCCTCACCGGCCAACCCAATCACGCTGAGATCGACATGGCTTCGCCAAAGAGGTTGTACACTTGTTGCATCTCTTTTTTACTCTACATGTTATATATATTGTCCACTGAGCACACGGATTTGTTCCTTTAGTGTCTCCTTGAAAGAAAAAACGTAGGAATTTTAATTTTCACTTGTCCTCCTTTTCAAATTCCTATTCATGAAGCACAAGACTAAGAGATAGTAGCATAATAGCATTATAACCGTACATTTTCTTGTGGTTTGACTTAATCTCACCATGCTTCTTTGCATCCTGTGATCTTCCAATTGTTGTGAATCAAACACCCAGATTGGCAGAAATCCTGTGTTTTTAAATTCTCTGTTTTGCACGTGCATTCCTATCCTATTCCTGTCTATTTCCTATCCCTGCATTGTTGGAATCCTCCAATTCAAATGAGCCCTTACATAATTACTTCTCTTACAGATAGTTGTCAAAGAAAACCTTGCGTGGTTTGTCCCGCTCCTGTTGCGTCGTCGTCCACCCCAGCTCAGCTGCTCCAACGACAGAAGGGTCCAGCACAGCAGGGATCCGGCCTCCAGACTGTCTTTCGCCGCCTCGGATCTTCTTCCCCGCCGCTGGCAGCCATGAAAATTGCATTACCATCATCAACTGAGCAGATGACCTCGAGGACTACACGGGTCCGCAAGAGAGGTCGCACTCTTTCGTGTCTGCTTACGTTATGCATCGCTTAATATTATATGCTACTTTATCGTCCTGTTCACCGATTAGACTCTGAGTCAGCTCCAAACTAATGGTCAAACTTGAGTTTTTAAATGGTTGTGGGGTACATATCGGGGCCGCTATCAATAGTATATATCTACTATCTGGTTAATCTCCGGTGTCTACTATGAGTTTCATGTTGGGTGGGAAACAAACAGTAAAGAAGCCATTATCTGTATTTTTTAACTGAAGCCATTATCTGCCTGCTATTATTGGTTTTGGGTCTATCCACAGGTTGCTACCATCACTCTGGATTTCTGCATGCACTCCTTACATAATCTCACTATGTTTTATTCCTATGCATGACAGTTATTGTAAACAATGGAACTGAACATGTAGAGCAAAAGAGACGAGCCTTGCGTGACAATAAAATTTCATGCAGACGTCGCTCCATGGTAGGCGCAAAGGCAGCCCCCCTCCACGCATTTCGGATTGTAATCGAGAGGAAGATATATGTTCTGAGGGGGATTCAGAAGGAGAAGACAACTCCTATTTACCCCCTGAGGTCTTCGCTCTAACTTGGCATGCTGATGTTGATTATATCATGCATATGGTGTCTTGCATTGCTTACTTTATACATCGAATATGTCATCTGCTTAGTTTAGACATCCTTTGTGCGAATGCCATCTGTTTAGTTTATTCATCGTTTATGTGAATTATGCAACGCCATCTTGTTTAGCCAGGCATCATATATGTGAATTTTGCAATGCCATCCTGCTTAGCCAGTCATCTTATATGTAAATTATATCAGGCCATCCTTTTTTTCGTTACATATTACATTTGTCAACAATGTTAGTACATTCAACTGCTCTTCGTGTGCATCAGCCATTTGACACGGTGATGGCAAATTCTGGAGTGAAAACAAGGTCTTCAGAGCAGACTATGCTATCTGACGAAGCGCATATCTCGCTGGTTACGGATAGCTCCTCAGAGGAGGATTCAGAGACAGATGACCAGTCCTATCCCCCCCCCCGAGGTGTATGCTCTAACTTGGCAGGGTTATGTTGCTCATATCATGCGTATGGTGTCTCGCATTGCTATGTCATTTGATTAGTTTAGACATGCTTTGTGTGAATGCCACCTGTTCAGTGTCTAATTACCATATATGTGAATTATGCATTGCCATCTTGTTGCAAGACATTATACATGTGAATTATACAATGCCATCTTGTTGCAAAGGCATTATATATGTGAATTATGCAATGTCATGTTGTTTAGCCAATCATCATGTATGTGAATTATATCATGCTATCATTTTTTTGTATTACGTGTTCCATTTGTCGACAACGTTTGTATATTCAACTACTCTTCCTGTGCATCAGCCATTTGAAGCGGTGATGGAAGTATCTGGAGTGAAAATAAAGTATTTAGAGCAGACAATGCTACCTGCTGAAGCAGACATCTTGCTGGTTACAGAGAGATCCTCAGAGGAGGATTCAGAGACTGATGACCAGTCCTATTTCCCCCCTGAGGTCTATGCTCAAACTTGGCAGGGTTATATTACCCATGTCATGCATGTTGTCTTGCATTGCTTAGTTTTTACATCATATATGGATTGCCATCTGCTTACTTGCTTACTATATAAATCATATATTTGAATTATATCATGCCATCATGTTTACATAGTACATACACATCATCTATCTGAATTATGGCATGGCAACCCATTTAATAAAGACATCATATAGTTATATCATCTCATCCTGTTTAGTGTTACAGTCATCATATTTTGAATTATGGCATTCTATCCATGAATGTATGTGAATTATGGCATGCCAACCTATTTAATAAACACATTATATAGTTATGTCATGTCATCCTGTTTACATAGTCTCATATTTTGAACTATGTCTTTCCATCTTTTTTAGTTAGCCATAATAATGTGAAATTGTGTCATGCTATCCTGTTTAGTTAGCCATCATATATGTGAAATTGTGTCATGCTATCCTGTTTGGTTAGACAACATAAATATGAATTATTTCATGCCCTCTTTTATTCCCCACTATCCATTGCACCTGTCTATCATACAATGTCTATACTTTCAATTACTTTTCTTGTTTATCAGCCATTTGAATTGGAGAGCGTGATGGCAGTATCTAAGGGAGTAACAACACGGTCTTCAGAAAAGATAGTGCTTCCAGTTGATGCAGATAGAACCACGGTTGTACTTGCCAAAGGACCAGATCCACCACACATAACCCAGAATCTCGCAGATTGTACCCCTACCTAGTTGGACAGAGAACCAGCTACACCCCTTCTAACCCCAACCCCGGCAGATAGTAACCCAGTTCCAGTTGACACAACACTGTCTCCACCACAGAGCACCCAAACACGAGCAGTTAGTAAGGGAACTGCAGTGCCCAAAGCACGAGGACCACCACTCCGAATCCCAACTCAACGCTTAAAGGAGAAGAAGATTTGTTCTCAGGTCAGGTTCTGTAGCTATGGTTCATACTCCTTTGCTCTTGCATTACTGTATCTACTCATACCAACTATTTTCAATTTTGAAGGATGGAATTGAAACTCCAATGGCGCAACAGGTATGTTTTAAACCTGTTTCTTTAACTGGTTTGCTGTTGTAACCTGCTCTATGTTGATTTCAGTTTCAATTGAATAAACAGTTATGTTCTCATGTCATACACATTACAAGTGTTGTTATTGCTCTATAGTTACCCACACTTATATTCTGTCTATTCTGCTTTGTCTTGAACAAATATTATTTGAACTGTGTCTCTATCTTGATTTGGCAACAAAAACTAGAATGATATAGACCATAAAGTGACCATGGTACATAGATATATGTTTGTTTCATGTTGTTATCCTGTCCACTTTACTACTGAACTCATTTACCAAAATGAGTTTCATATACAACATGGTAAACATGTGATGTGTGTGCTTGTTTCTCTTTTAGAATGCGGACAAAATATTGGAGAACAGTACCGCGTTATCCAATGGTAAAGGAAGTAATGCAGATAAGGTTCAAGATAGTGAGACATCCCTGTTGGTCTCCAAGAAAGCTGATAAAAACTATCTTGACGACAGTGAGGGAACCCAAAAGTCCTGTCTTGATGTAGTGTTCGAGTTACTGGCCACTACTGCTGGCACAAGCTCTTCGAACTTGCTGCCTGAATCAGTTCGTCTTCTTGAGTCTCAACTTCAAGTTGAAAGACATCGATTGGATGTGCTGCGACAGGAAGCTGAAGGACTGAGGAAGTCCCTGCAAAATTCAGATGCATATTTTCTGGTGCAACAGCAAGCACTGGAGGATTTAAGCGCCAAACAAGAGAAAGTTAATAAGCTTGCTAAGCATCTTGCCAGCATTATGGGTACCCAGGATATTGTTTCTTGAGATCTTCTGAAGTGGTTTCAGTTCTGGATTTGTTTTGCTGCGGCGTTTATTTGCGTTGGTCGCCAACTTTGACAACCAGTGTATATGATATGCTGCTTTGTTCCCTATATTTGCACTGGTGGCGAACTTTGATGCCCAGTGGATGTAATATGTGTAATAGCCGTGATAGCCTAGCGTTAGTTGCTTGCTTATTTATTTCCTTGTTGTCTTGTTTATTTGTTTGCTTGTAGTCATTGCAGTTCTTTTTCCGCGGTTAGCTAGTGGCTGCAATAACCTATTTTTTAAAACTAGGCCACAATAACCATGGGCTAATATTTACTGTAGTGACACTGGGCCTCCTACTGGCCGTAGAAACAGTGGGCCTTCTACGGGCCATAGAAACAATGGGCCTTCTGCGGGTCGTATCATCAATGGGCCTTATACAGGCCGTATGATCAATTGGCCAAACATGGGCCAAACAGACCGCATTATGGCCGTAAACGGGCTAGAGTTGGAATCGTCCGTTCATGGGCCGACCATAACGGGCCATCGTTAATAGGCTATATTTGATGACGCTATGAAGACGGCCCAACGTATTAACGGACCACAAACGGGCCGACTATAACCACGGGCTGAATTTGGCCCACAAGCAGAAAATGACAGTAACGGGCCGTAAGTAAACGAATGCTGGAAATGAGCCCAAGAATAAATGGGCTCTGAGAAGGCCGAAAGATAACATGGGTTGGAAACGGCCCAACGGAATAATGGGCCGTTAATGGGTATAAAGTGATACACTGTTCATTACGGGCCAGTTTCACCATGGGCCGTTAATGGGTGTAAAGTGATACACTGTTCATTACGGGCTAGTTTCACCACAGGCCGTTAATAGGCCAAGAGTTACATAGGGCCTCATATGGGCCGAAAGACGTCATGAGCCATACATGCGCCAGAAGTGAAAACGGGCTGGAATCATATTGGATGGCCCAGATGACGCTACTGGGCCTAATTCGGATAGGGCGTAACGGGCCTTGGGTTAGCGGGCTATAAATGGGCTATATGCGAACAGGCCGTTAACAGGCTTTCCATGGGCCGGCCCGCCACCTTTTGACCAAGTCAAACGGGCCAGCCTTTTCACAGGAATGGGTCTCTGTTGGGCCGTGCCGCGTGTCGACGTATCATAGGCGCCTTCCGTCCAATGAGTGGATGACATCTGTCCCAACGATGAGCCGACACGTGTTTCCTCCAGCCAATGATGATTTTACACGTGGAAAATCCCCATTGGTCGGGGCTGTTAACGGGTTATTGGATCCAAAACCCGACCCGATAGCTTAACGGCGTTCCGTTACGGTGGATGCCATGTGTCGGTCACCCTTGACGAAAGCACTTTTGTGACGCGCGATTTATCGTCATGGAAGTGGACACTTCCGTGATGATAATTTTGGCAATGTCATGGAACACTTCTACGACAGCACAGGTATGACTATCTTGATTCTGTCATAAATTTGTCATGGATGTACATGCATGACAGAAAACGCGACCTACTGTGACAAACACGTATCATCACGGAAGTGTATTTTTTTTGTAGTGTCAGTTTACTGTTGAATGCAGTTCCCCAAGAGATGAAAAACGAACTGTTGCCGCCGCCTACCCACTCGTTCACCGTGATTGCAATTCCCCAAGATTGGAAAAAC
>NC_057808.1:101412805-101413587 GCF_018294505.1 Triticum aestivum | reverse complement strand
AAACGGGGCGTTGACCATCTCAGTAGTGGCCGTGAGCGTATCTGGGGTCAGCTTGGTGGTTGCCTCCATCTTCTTGGAGCTCTCTGTCTCGTGGGGATCAGCCTCCCGCGTCTGCTCCAATATCGGCAGATCTTTGCCTGGTTCTCCTTGGTCCATCATGAAACTGCCGAATACTAGGAGACCACTGAAAGGAAAACACAATCGCAATGACAATGAAACAAAAAAGAGAGTGAGGATCGGTTACTGCGTTGCAAAAGTTCTTTTTTTCTCTGAACGAAAATATACCAACATCACGGATCTGCTTACCTTCCCTTCGTTCGGAGAGAAGAACAGTGGCAAATGCGAGTGTTGCCTTTCTTGAAGACGGTGAGGGAGAAGGGGATTCAGCGAAGAGTGAAATGATGGTTGCTTCGTCCGTCAAACTTAGACTGCGGGGAGGTGGGGTTTTGTGATACGACGGCTCGTTACTGCCGCGCTACGACCGGGGTGACTCTCCGCCTGCATACTGCCTTCTAATTTGGTGGATGGCATTTGGGCCGCGCGGTGCATGGCCCGCATGTCGGTGAACAAAAGTATAACGACATTCAGTAGAGGGAGACGTTTCAATGACCTAGGAGGAGCCAGAAGCGGTAGAGTGTCTCCACTGTACTAGTAGTAATTGTTTTTCTGGGTAGCTGTAGAGTGTCTCCACTGTACTAGTAGTAATTGTTTCTCTGGGCCCAAGACAAAACAGCCCATCCACACTAGTAAATAGTAAAATCAATTCAAAAGCCCATATATTT
>NC_057808.1:101404649-101412745 GCF_018294505.1 Triticum aestivum | reverse complement strand
TCACGTCAGCTCGCTCCACTCGTACCCCCAAATTCCTCACCTCACTCCTACAGAAAACCCCAGCTCCCCTTCTTCCTCACTCCTACAGAAAACCCCCAGCTCCCCTTCTTCTTCGCTCGCACTACAACTAGGCTCGTCATTCGTTACTCTGCTCAAATCCGTGAGCGCGACGCGACGCCCTCGAGGAAAATAGAGTCGGCTGACCCCAGCGCCAAGAAGATGAGGCTCCCGCCAGCGGCGACGCCTGTTGTAGATCCCGCACCCGGCAGCGCGGGGAGAAGTGGCGACCCCGCCCCCACCGGATCCCAGGAACCCGTAGAATCTCGGGTGGACCGCATCAGCGATCTCCCGGACGCCGTCCTTGGGGAGTTCATCTCGTTTCTCCCCACCAAGGATTGCTGCCGCACCCAAGTCCTCTCAATTCGGTGGCGCCCTCTATGGAGCGTCGTGCCCCTTAATCTCGACCGTCGTCAGCTATCTCTCTTCAGTGATTTTGAAATCCCCAGAGCCATCATCTCCTCCCACCAGGGCTCCGTTCAAAGCCTCTGCATCCCGTCATGCTACCTGAGCAAGCATACCATGCCCTGCACGATGGACGCCTGGCTGAAATCCCCTGAATTCATAGAACTACAACTGCTTGAATTCTACTATTCCCCTGGAAATCACATACCACATATCGAACGCCATGAACTTGTGCCCTCAGCACCGATGTCCATCTCGCGGTTTTCGTCCTCTCTCCACACCGCCACCTTTGCGCTATGCTACCTACCAGACAATCTGGTACTAAACCTTCGACTCCCATTTCTCAAGAAACTTTCACTTGTGCGGGTTCGTATATCGGAGGCCTCATTGCACAGCATCATCCACTCCAGTTGCCCTGTGCTGGAGTGCTTGGTGCTTGTTTTCACAGTTAAAATTGGTTGTCTCCAAATAAAGCCGCCTAACCTTGTAATAATTGGAATTTCTTTTGACGGAAGCCAGCTCATCATCCAAGATGCCCCTTCACTTCAAAGGTTGATCCTTGATTCTAGTTATTCACCGTTGCAAATAACCATCCTCTCTGCGCCTAAACTGGAGACCTTGGGTGTAATACATGATCTCTGTGCTCATTTCAATATGGTGTTTGGCTCCATAGTTCTTCAGGTACTTTATGTTATCATCTACACTTGTAACCATAAGCTGCATTTTAAATTTCTGCGCATAATTTATATATCATCTTGGAGTACACATTTTGTACTAATATTATGTTCTAGGGATAATTAGATTTATGCCCCTAGTTGTGTCCCACTCGTCTGTTCTACCCCTAATTCCCAAAAGTCACCGGTTCTGTCCAAGTCACTTTGATCCTCTTATGCTTTTGCCCTTTGACCGTTTGACCGTCAGTTTGAAAACTTCATAACTAATTCATACAAAATCAAAAAAATGCAAATAAGATACCAAAATGTTTAGAAAAACATCACCTATATGTCAGTGTCATTTGCATTCATGAAAAAGGTATTGGAAAGTGCACATCCGAGTTTTAGCTCTTTTGATACCACCATGAATAGTAAACTCTAAAAAAATTCAAAAAAATTCAAAATAAATATGGTGGCAAAGAACGACAAGTGTTCTAAGTGCTTGCCAAGTTTCATTAGGGAATGGCATTCATGGAAGTCGTGGCACAAAAATAATCTATTTTGGAGCGCTGATTGTTTTTTTGCCGCGGCACCCACGAATGTTATTCCCTGATGAAACTTGGCAGGCACTTAAAACATTTGTCATTCTTTGCCACCAAATTATTTTTGAATTTTTTTGAACTTTTTTAGATTTTACTATTCATGGTGGTAGCATAAGAGCTAAAACTCAGATGGGCACTTTCCAACACTTTTTTCATGAATGCAAATGACACTGACATATAGGTGATGTTTTTCTGAACATTTTGGTATCTTATTTGCATTTTTATGATTTAGTATGAATTAGTTATGAAGTTTTCAAACTGACGGTCAAACAGTCAAAGGGCAAAAGCATAAGAGGAGCAAAGTGATTTGGACAGAACCGGTGACTTTTGGGAATTAGGGGTAAAACAGACGAGTGGGACACAATTAGGGGCATAAATCTAATTATCCCTATGTTCTATGCCCAATGAAGAGTTTCTCCATGGATGGCCTATCAATGGTGCTGGATTTTGTCAAGATCTCATATATCCAAATGAATAGTTTTGATCTGAACAAGATTATTGGCTTGCTGCAATGCTTTCCATGTCTGGAGAAGTTGTATATAAAGGTGATAATTTCATGCACATTGAAAGCCCGCATATAGTGTACTAGAATTAACCATTCAGTTGTTGCTCTTTCGACACTCTTCTTTTAGACCTTAACTGTTTTCAATCTTCATGCCTATTTAGGCAACAGGATGGGGTAAGAAAGTTATAACCAATCGGTGGATTCGTAAGCATCGGGATTTTCTCACTTCTCATGAGATTCAATTAAAGACAATAACGCTAGAACAATATGTAGCCAACCGTGCAAACACAAGATTTGTCACATTCTTCCTGCTGAATGTGAGGTTACTATTGTCCATCAGGCTTAAGTTTATCAGCAGCATGGTTTTGACGGATGGGTATGTCGAAGAGCAAAAAAAGGAGTTTCAGGTGGGCAAAAGAGCTTCTGAACGTGCCAGGCTTCTATTTACAACATATTGTGGTCATAATCCAGTAAATTTTATGACCCAGGATGTTCATTCTATGGACTTGACAGATCCATTTGACTGTGACTGCCAAAAACAGTGCTGGAGTTAGATGTTGTTGCCTGTTTCAATCTGGTTTTTTTGTAAACCTGATGAACAATTAACCCTCATGCTTTTGTACAGTTTGTAAGCTGGAGTTAGATGTTCCTGCCCTTTTCAACTCGGCTGTGACTGTCATATTTTCGTTGAAACAAGGCAAATGGCTTGCGATTCGTTTAATTTAGAGTGAAATATTGTAACAAATCCCAACCAAGGGAAATAACATCACTCTCGCCGGCTGCTTGAGCTCACTATGCATTACAGAAGCCAAGTGATTAGCCCCCACCAGCACCCACAAACTTATTTCGAACTAGCACATCAAATGGGCTGTAAATTTTCATAGGAAAGGCTGCATGACCGTGACAGATTTGGATTCTGACATTTGGGACCCGCGAGGAAATAGCCTATCCAAGGTGGTGTCGACTTACTAGCCAGTCAACAAACGATTCTGCCTACCAGCCGTTGGATTGACATAACATCTCTCGTGTATCTTCTATATCTTGTCTTCTTCTTCCTCCAGCTGCCCAAACCAAACCACCCCGTCGGCTCCGCCTACTCCCGCCTCCCATGGCTGGCTGCGCCTCCGCCGCCCTACCGTATGTACCCTCCAATGTTGGCCAGTCTCTCCCTCTATTCTCCCACACGTCCTGTTATTCTCCGGCGATGTCAGCCCCAACACGCACCCGCGCCCGAACCAGTCAACCCTCGTACTCCCCTCCGCCTGCGACTGGACCGGCGCATCTTCAACAGCTCCTGCTCGTTCCGTCCGAGGCCTCGCCGTCGTCCTCCGCCTTGCGGCCTTGGTTCGCTCGTCGTGCGCGGTGCGCCGCCCTCTTGCGTTGTCAACATCGTCAACAACCGAGAGGAACAAGGAGATGACTGTACGTGGAGAGGATGACAGTAGGGACCCACCAGCGTCATGGCAGTACGCAAGCAAGTGCCTCTATAGTACAAGCCCAAAATTATGGTTCCTCCTAATGGTTGGACATCTAGGGCTCACGCCATTGTCAACGTAGTCAATAAACGAGAGAATTACACTACGAGCGGCTGACACCAGGGACCCAGCAAGTCGCGCAGTTTTTTTTGAGGAACAAGCAGTTGTTATTTATACTAGTTTTAGCGACGGATCAGGGTAACAACGGGGTTGTGGCCCGTCTAGCCAGGGTTTTATTTATGTTTACCACATCACGAGCCCAGTTGTGTTTTTTTCTTGCTAAAAATGGCTAGCCCAGTTCTATTTTTTTTAAGAAATACCCAAACAAGGCCTACTTGCTTTATCGGCCATGCTGGGCTGCAAATCTTTCAAGACGAGGAGAGTTTCATTCGGTTTGCCCAGAAATGGGCTGTACATTTTAAAAACACATCAAACCGGGAATTAGTTTGAATTTTTTTCATTACAAGATCTTAAACTCCATTGATTTTTATGCGTGGACAATTATTTGGATTTTATATTTATATAAATTATTTTTCAAAATAGTTTGAATGTGAATCGATATTTCTGGATTAAAAACAGTTTACCGCACCGAAATATGCAAAATTTCGTATACTTTTTAACCGTGGCCACAATATGGGGTGTAATGCTAACAAAAAGAAGATGGGCTCCAAAAAAATCTTAAGAATTAGCAAATGGGCTGTACATTATTAAAAATAATGGCAGATGGGCTGTTTGCTGTTTTCCATAGATTTGAGGCTGACTTGTGCGCCTACTACAGGTTGACGCGTATGCTTTCACAAAAAAAAGGTTGATGCACACGCAACGCCCTGTCAACTTAATCAACACACGAGAGCAGTGACTGTTGGATGTCCATCCAACGGCTGTCGTGCTTCTTCAATCTCTCCTCTTCATGCTCCAGCCGCTCAAACAAGCGGCGGCGGGACTGCTTGGTCCCTCCTCCCGCGGCCGGCTATGCTGCCGCGCAGGCCTCACAGCCCCATCGTACTCCCATCGCTGGCCTAGCCATCCCTCTACTCACCCACACATGCTGTTATTCTCCGGCGACGGCAGACGAACCAGTAAACCCTCGTACTCCTCCGCGTGGGAAACAACTGCCGAGTATTCCCTGGCTCCGTGTCGTTCCCTTCCTAGGCCTCGCCGTCGTCCACCGCCCTGGTGCTCTCGGCGCGGCCTGGTCAACGTGGTCAATGAACGACATCCATCGGAAGTGGACTGTACGTGGAGAGGCGGACAGCTGGGTCCACGGCCGCACGCAAGGAAATGCCTCCTTATTACGCGCAAAATAATGATTCCTCCACCTGACAGCTAGGACCGACAGGAAGGGCCTATGTATTCCGTGAAAAAATGTTCCCCCGGCTGACAGGTCAGACCCACCAGCTATATCTTCGCACGCAAGGAAGTGCCTCCTTATTACGCCCAAAAAAATGAATACCCCCTGCTAGCTGGGACCCACCATATTGTTGGGCTGACTTGTGGGCCTACTAAGTTGACGGGGACGGAGGGCTTTGTCAACTTAGTCAATATGAACGATTCTAGCTCCAGTGACCGTACTATGTCCATCCAACGGCCGTAGTGCTTCTTCAACCTCTGGTCTTCTTGCTCCAGCCGCCCAAAGCAGCGCCGGTCGTGCCGCATGCTCCTGCCTCCCGTGGCCGGCTGTGCTGCCGTAGAGGCCTCACCGCCCCCTACTATTCCCATCGCTGGTCAGGCCCCGCGGCGACGACAGCCTCACACCGCAGCCGAACCAGTGAACCCTCGTACTCCTCTCCGCGCGGGCTTCCACTGCCGCGTCTTCCCCGGCTCCGCGTTGTCCCCTTCCTAGGCCTCGCCGTCGTCCACCGCCGTGGTGCTCTCCACGCGGCGTGGTCAACGTGGTCAAGGAACAACTTCCATCGGAAGAGTACTGTACGTGGAGAGGCTGACAGCTGGGTCCACGGCCACAGCCCAGTTTTTTTGTGATTTGCCAAGTAAGTCGCTTTGTCAGGCCTGTTGGGCTGCAAATCTTTCAAGACGAGTAGAGCTTTCATTCGGCTGGCCGAGAAAATGGCCCATCAGTAATGAGAAATGGGCTGTACATTTTTAAAACACATCAAACCGGCAATTAGTTTCAAATATCTTTTTTTCATTTTGAGATTTTAAATTACATTAATTTTTATGCGTGGAGAATTTGTTGGATTTTATATTGATATACATTTATTTTTAAAATCAGTTTGAATGTGAGTCGAAATTTCGGGATTAAAAACAGTTCAGACCGCACCGAAATATCCAAAATTTTGTATAATTTTTTAACCGTGGCCACAATATGGGCTGTAATGCTAACAAAAATAATATGGGCTCCAAAAAAAACCTTAATAATTAGCAAATGGGCTGTAAATTATTAGAAATAATGGCAGATGGGCTGTATGCTGTTTTCCACAGATTTGAGGCTTTCCTAAAACAAAGATTGACGCACAAGCAGTGACTGTTGGATGGCCATCCAACGGCCGTCGTGCTTCTTCAATCTCAGCTCTTCCTGCTCCAGCCGCTCAAACAAGAGCCGGCGGGACTGCCTGCTCCCTCCTCCCCGCGGCCGGCTCTGCTGCCGCGCAGGCCTCAGCGCCCCACCGTACTCCCATCGCTGGCCTAGCCATCCCTCTACTCACCCACACCTGCTGTTATTCTCTGGCGACGGCAGACGAACCAGTAAACCCTCATACAGTCGTACTCCCCTCCGCGTGGGAAACAACTGCCGAGTCTTCCCTGCCTCCGTGTCGTTCCCTTCCTAGGCCTCGCCGTCGTCCACCGCCCTGGTGCTCTCGGCGCGACCTGGTCAACGTGGTCAACGACCGACATGCATCTGAAGTGGACTGTACGTGGAGAGGCCGACAGCTGGGTCCACGGCCGCACGCAAGGAAATGCCTCCTTATTACGCGCAAAATAATGATTCCTCCACCTGACATCAGGGACCCACCGAAAGGGCCTCTGTATTTCGCGAAAAAAATGTTACCGCCGCTGATAGCTCGGACCCACCAGCTATATCTTCGCACGCAAGGAAGTGCCTCCTTATTACGCACAAAAAAAATGAATACTCCCCCTGTTAGCTGGGACCCAGTATAGTGGCAGGCTGACTTGTGGGCCTACTAAGTTGACGGGGATGGAGGGCTTTGTCAACTTAGTCAATATGCATGATTCTAGCTCCAGTGACCGTACGATGTCCATCCAACGGCCGTAGTGCTTCTTCAACCTCTGGTCTTCTTGCTCCAGTCACCCAAACCAGCGCCGGTCGTGCCTCGTGCTCCTGCCACCCGTGGCCGGCTGCGATGCGACGGAGGCCTCACCACCCCCTACTATTCCCGTGGCCAAGCCATCCCTCTACTCACCCACACCCCCTTTTATTCTGCGGCGACGGCAGCCTCACACCACAGCGAACCAGTGAACCCTCGTACTCCTCTACGCGTGGGCATCCACTGCCGCGTCTTCCCCGGCTCCGCGTCGTCCCCTTCCTAGGCCTCGCCGTCGTCCACCGCCCTGGTGCTCTCGGCGCGGCGTGGTCAACATGGTCAAGGAACGGCTTCCATCGGACGTGGACTGTACGTGGAGAGGCTGACAGCTGGGTCCACGGCCACAGCAAGGAAGTGCCTCCTTATTACGTGCAAAATAATTATTCCTCCACCTGAGAGCAGGGACCCATCGGACGGGCCACCGTATTTCGTGAAAAAAACATTTGCCCCAGACTGCTGGGACCCACCAGCTACATCTTCGCACGCAAGGAAGTGCGTCCGGGCAAAAAAAATGATTCGCCCCCCTGACTGCTGGGACCCACCAGCTACATCTTCGCAGGCAAGGAAGTGCCTGACAGTCGGGACCCACCTGGTCGAAGCGTACGTAGCGTTGTCATTCTGGTCGCGAACGTGTACGTACATATATACTGGTGGATGTAGAGGCGCGCACGTGTCGTAGTAGAGGCGCGTACGTGTTGTAGTAGAGGCGCGCACATAGCATGTACACGTACGTACAGTGGCCAGGGTGCAAAAAAGAAAATATGGCCACGGATGTGTACATACGGGCGGGGTCTCAAACGCGTACTCGCGCATACGTACGGCCAGGGCTCCTGTACATGGCTAGGTCGGAACGGAGAAACTGCATCGTCGTCGTGTTCATGGGGAGGCAACGGAATGCGTCGTGTTCATGGGGAGGCAACGAAATGCGTCGTGTTCATGGGGAGGGGTGTGGCGTACTGCAAAACGGAGGAAACGGACCTCCTATGGTCGAAACGGGGGTCCTGTTGATCGGGAGGAGTGTGGCGTACCGCAAAACGGACAATACGGACCTCCTACGGTTGAAACGGGGGTCCTGTTGATCGGGAGGGGTGTGGCGTACCGCAAAACGGACGAAACGG
>NC_057808.1:101398584-101403987 GCF_018294505.1 Triticum aestivum | reverse complement strand
GATCGGCTTCAGTTAGCAGCAGTAGCGAAGGAATCGCTCGATCGGGTTCAGTTAACAGCCATCGATCGATCGCTCGGGTTCAGTAACGCGTAGCCTGCAGTGCAATCGCTCGGGTTTAGTTAGAGCCCAACGCCTCGCTCGGGTTCAGTTAGAGCCAACGCCTCGCACACACGCGCGTACGTGTACGAGAGAAACGCGCATCGCTCGGCCCCCGACCTCCCACCGTAACCGGAACTCCCCGAAATTTTCCTCGCCCTCGCTTCTACCACCGTTTTTTCCGTCATGGACGGCCCAAAGAATGTCATGCAGCTACGTCTCCGGCCCGCCCAGGACGAAAATCCCATTTTCTGTCATGATTTTTTGTCATAGAAGTAGGAGCCCACCACATCTATGATGATACCGGGTTTTGTCACAATTATCGTCATAGAAGTGTCATATGTATGATAGAAAAAAATTTCGTTCAGCCCAAAATGTCACGGATGTCTTTTTTTTGTAGTGTTGGGAACTCTTCTGCTAGCTGTCCTATCCATGCATGTGACACACCCTACATCTCCCCTTTTTTTTCTGCCCCGATGTGTTGCCTAATGCCGGCATATCTTGAATGGTGTGCACCAGCATCGCATGTAGATCAAAAATCTCCTTTCTGTAAGCATCATAACATTTTACAACAAGCGCATCTATCCACACTGTCAGCAGTTCTTCTACCAGTAGCTGAAAGTAAATGTCGATGTCATTTCCAGGTTGCTTCGGGCCTTGGATAATCATTGACATCATAATGTATTTTTTCTTCATACACAACCAAGGAGCTAGGTTATATATGCACAAAAGCACCGGCCATGTGCTGTGATTGGTGCTCATATCGCCAAAAGGATTCATCCCGTCAGTACACTCCCCGAGCCTTATACTTCTAGGATCCTTGGCAAAAATTTCAAAGTTTTTGTCGATTAATTCCCACTGAGCCCCATCTTTCGGGTGCCTCATAAACCTATCCGCAATTCGCTCATCATGATGCCACCCCAACCTCTTTGCCTCTCTAGGGTTTGCAAACAAACGCCTCAACCTTGGAATTAAAGGCAAGTACCAAACAACCTTGAACGGGATTCCTGTCTTGATCTCGTCGTCCAATTTGTACTTGTCCTTTGCTCTCCTGCGCTTGTATCATGCATGCTTGCATGTGGGACGTGCACGAAAATCTTTGTACTCACCACAGTACAATATACAATCATTCACACAAGCGTGTATCTTCTGTACTTCAAGTTCCAATGGGCAAACAATTTTCTTCGCTTCATTCGTTCTTCTGGGGAGCACATTATCTTCCGGAAGAATTTCTTTCAAAAGACCTAACATCTCTGTGAAGCCCTTGTTTGATAGACCGTTTGCTGCTTTAAATCTAAGAAGCGCTAGGGTGGCACTCAACCTGGAATATTTCTTTTTGCAACCTGGATACCATTCTTTCTTGGAGTCCGCATCAATGGTTGGCAGATCCTTGTACCCAATCATATCCTTTTCTGGGACCTCGAAATTTGCAATCATAGCAGCAAAATCTGGCATATCGTCGTCATCTGCGTGGACATCTTGGTTTTTCAGTGGGCGTTTCGGCTTTCCGGTGTTCCATTGGTAGCTTGACGCCTCTGCCCCGATGTTAGATTCAACATCCATGTGACACTGATCGGGGTTTGGCATCTCCCTGCCCTGGGTATCTTCATCCATGACCTCCTCTTCACTGGGTCTTGTCCAACGTGTATATCCATCCATGAATCCCCTAGAGACTAAGTGCATCTGGACATCTGCAACTTCATGCGACTCTATATCGGCACAATAAGTACATGGACACAGGATGTAATCCGCATCACCAATTCTCCTCTTTGTACTTTCAGCCAAATTCATGAACTGTGTCACGCCACTGATAAAATCTGCGGTTTTCCGGTTCTTCATCCATCGAGATCGTTCCATCTGCAGCACACGAATGGTAATTAAAAACAAAACAACAACATTAATACATGGATTAACTGCTGCCCGAAGATGCATGCATAAATCACAAGGTTTTATTTGAATAATTACTGAGGGCGCTGCATGTTGTTATCCAGACGTGCTATGACAAAAATTAATGGCCAGTCAATGTACACGCAGAGTACTAGTACAACACTACACTTAGGAATTGAATACCTTAATTTAGCCACTCACGAAAAGAATACCTTAATTAATTAGCCGCGCGCTGACCTCCGCCCAGCAGACAGACAAGCGCGATGCGGCGGCACGCCAAGACAGCAGGGTCGAGGAGCAAAGCTTAGTGCGGCTGCCGCCTGATGTTCGACCTCCACTCTCCCGCCATCGACCGCGATGGATGTGCTCGAATCACGCAGCCGCCGACCTCGATGGTTGAGCTCCTCCTATCTCCTGCCGCAGACCGATGATTGACCTCCTATGACGCCACCACCGCCCACCGACCGAGGATTGACCTCTTCTACATGCAGAGCGGCTGTTTTTTTGACGGATATCCACGGAGCAGCTGTTTAGACGGTATCTCACCGTGACTCAATTATATAGACAGGGTAGTACATCACATATTGTTATATAACGGCAACCGTGTCTAACCTACGTTGTCTTCTCACGCGGTTTGGTGCGGAAATCATGTGTGACGTTGTAATACCTAACACAAATGACATGTACAAATAGTGTGCCGTATAGAACATATATATAGTGCCATTAGTAGTTCCCGACCGTTAGCTTATCTCCACAGTTTCCCCATTTCCCCCAAATCCCTACATAGCCTCCAAATTCCCTCGCGTGGCGCTGACATTGGGGGAATGCGGACGAGTGGTGCTGATGGTTTCGGTGCGGCTGCTCCTGCTCGTATCGCCGCCAGGATAATGGTCGTCGCCGAGCACTTGCCTAAGGTCATCAGAAGGCAGGTGTACTACGGATCTGAATCGTCCTGTCAGGTTCCAATCTATCCCGATCTTTTTTAGCATGTCCAAAGTATGTCTCCTTGCTGGATTCGTCCTGAATGACCCCCCCTCCCCCAGGAAAGTGAACTGCCGCCGGATTCGGAGCTTGACTCCAGACTCCCGCAACACGAGTTCGACTCCGAGTTTTGCGCCACTGAGAAGTACCAAAAGCTGAGTTGTGTGCACGGGCACACTCCTGCTCGACGTGTATGCATGAAGGGATTCGACATTGGCAGCGGTTCCTCAGTTGCCCCTTAGAGGTTAGTGCTAATTAAGTTCATCATTTTACTTCAGTTAATGCCACCGCTCATCCAGAATGGGGAACTGGGATCACTAAGTTGACCCCAAATGAACTTTGGGTTTTTGATGATTTTACGCTTCTCTGTTGCACTGGTGCGTGATCCCTTGGCTAGCAACTCATCAAATTCATCTTTCTCGTCCTGATCGGCAACATCGTCGACATCCAATACCCTTCTCTTCCCATGCATCGCTAAATGGCCATTCTTATGCAAGGAGTATTCCACAAAGAAAATCTGGGTAGCATCGCTGGCAAGAATGAATGGGTCCGCGTGATATGCCATCGTTATCCTATTAACACAGGTCTTCCTATACTCATCAATCCTTACCTGACCTAGAGGGATCCATGCGCACCTGAATAATGCCACCTTAACTTCCACATAGTCAAGCTCCCCAATCTCTTTGATGGTTCCATAGTATACCCTTTTATCAGCTTCATTTACAGTCATGCATTCTATTCGAACAGAGCTGTTCTGAGATGAGGTCTTCTTATCACGTTCCTCAGTGAAGAACGTGTATCCATTTATGTCATATGGTTGGTACGTCAGCACTGTAGGTGATGGCTTTTGTGCCAACCACGTAGCAATGTCATCGATGTATCCTTGTGCTAAATGATTCTTCAGCCATTCAGCGTAGTTCTTAGTGTGCTCCTTCATCTCCACATCTGATGAAGGCACCATTGGTAAGAATCTTTGGCGTATCTCCGCCAAGTGTTCTTCGGCATAAGCGATGAGAACTTGGCTGCTAAGCAGTACCGTCAAATGGGCTTTCTCTGCCAATTCTCCGGGTGCAGCCATTTGCGTGCCAGCAAGGACCGGCTTACCTTTCAGCCTTCCCTCGTGGTGAGAGAGGGGCAAACCTATTGGTCTTTGTTTCATGTATTCGGTGCAAAACTCAACCACCTCCTCCGCGGTATAACTTTGTAGGATGCTTGCCTCTGGATGGTTTCGGTTCTGACAAAAGCGCTTCAGGATTCCCATGAACCGCTCGAAGGGATACATGTTGCGAAGAAACACAGGACCACAATACTTTATCTCGTCGATAAGGTGCACAGTGAGATAGACCATGACATCAAAGAATGACGGTGGGAAAAACATATCTAGGTTGGACAATATTCTTGCAATATCATCTTGCATATGATCCAACTCTTCAGGATCTACAACTTTCTGCCATAGTTGGTTGAAGAAATCACAGAGGTCAATGAGTGTGTTTCTTATATCTTTGTCCATCAGATTCCTGATGGCCACCGAGAGGATTTGTGTCAACATTATGTGGCAATCATGTGACTTCATGTGTCCCAACTTCATTTTACCTGAGCTCACATCCACGAGACTTCTGATGTTTGCGCAGTAGGAAGAGGGTGTCTTAACTGACAACAAATAGGTGAAGAACTGTGTTGCTTCTTTTGTACTGAAATTGTAACTCTGGCGAGCTTTGATGAATTTGTCATCATCTTCTGCTTCACCCTTGCGTTGTGATTGATCAACAAGCATATCGAGCCGTGAACCGTCACCATCCTTTCTTTTACCTTTAATCTTGAGCAGAGTACCAAGGATCACTACAAAAAAAGACACATCCGTGACATTTTGGGCCGAACGAATTTTTTTTCTGTCATACATATGACACTTCTATGATGATAATTGTGACAAAACCCGGTATCATCATAGATGTGGTGGGCTCCTACTTCTATGACAAAAGATGGGCTTTTCGTCCTGGGCGGGCCGGAGACGCAGCTGCATGACATTCTTTGGGCCGTCCAAGACGGAAAAAACCATGGTAGAAGCGAGGGGAGGAAAATTTCGGGGAGTTCCCGGTTACGGTGGGAGGTCGGGGCCGAGCGATGCATGTTTCTCTCGTACACGTACGCGCGTGTGTGCGAGGCGTTGGCTCTAACTGAACCCGAGCGAGGCGTTGGGCTCTAACTGAACCCGAGCGATTGCACTGCAGGCTACGCGTTACTGAACCTGAGCGATCGATCGATGGCTGTTAACTGAACCCGATCAAGCGATTCCTTCGCTACTGCTGCTAACTGAAGCCGATCGATTGGATGAACAGTGAGCGTTGCGCGCGGGGGGGGGGGTGGATCAACAGTGAGCGGTGGCATTGCCTCTGGATGAACAGGACCCTGTGGTGTGGTGGAGGGCTGGATGAATAGTAG
>NC_057808.1:101375609-101398207 GCF_018294505.1 Triticum aestivum | reverse complement strand
AACAGGACCCTGTGGTGTGGAGGGCTGGATGAACAGTAGCGGTGGAGGGGTGCCCGTGGAGGGGTGGTTGAACAGTAGCCGGTGGATTAGCGCGCGGTGGAGGCTGGATGAACAGGAGCCCGTGGAGGCTGGAGGAGGTCGACGGTAGCCCGTGGAGGCTGGAGGAGGTCCACGGTGGGGATGAACGGTATCCCGTGGAGTCTCGTTTTGCGGTACGCCACACCCCTCCCGATGAACAGGACCCCCGTTTCGACCGTAGGAGGTCCGTTTCGTCTGTTTTGCGGTACGCCACACCCCTCCTGATCAATAGGACCCCTGTTTGAACCGTAGGAGGTCCGTTCGTCCGTTTTGCGGTACGCCACACCCCTCCCGATCAACAGGACCCCCGTTTCGACCGTAGGAGGTCCGTTTCCTCCGTTTTGCGGTACGCCAGACCCCTCCCGATCAACAGGACCCCGTTCCGAACGTAGGAGGTCCGTTTCCTCCGTTGTGCGGTACGCCAGGCCTCGTTTCCATCGTCTGTTCCGTCCAAGCCCTCCCGATGAACACGACCACACATTCCGTTCCGACCCAGCCGGTTGGCTCCCACGCGTTCCGTTACCTCCCGATGAACACGACGCATTCCGTTGCCTCCCCATGAACACGACGCATTCCGTTGCCTCCCCATGAACACGATGACGACGTTGTTTCTTCGTTCTGACCCAGCCATGTACACGAGCCCTGGCCGTACGTATGCGCGAGTAGGCGTTCGAGACCCCACCCGTATGTACACATACATGGCCGTATTTTCTTTCTTGCACCCTGGCCGCTGTACGTACGTGTACATGCTACGTGCGCGCCTCTACTACGACACGCACGCGCCTCTACTACGACACGTGCGTGCCTCTACATCCACCAGTATATATGTACGTACACGTTCGCGAGCAGAATGACAACGCTACGTACGCTTTGACCAGGTGGGTCCCGACTGTCAGGCACTTCCTTGCCTGCGAAGATGTACCTGGTGGGTCCTAGCAGTCAGGGGGGCGAATCATTTTTTTGCCCGGACGCACTTCTTTGCGTGCGAAGATGTAGCTGGTGGGTCCCAGCAGTCAGGGGGAAATGTTTTTTTCGCGAAATACAGTGGCCCGTTAGGTGGGTCCCAGCTGTCAGGTGGAGGAATCATTATTTTCCGCGTAATAAGGAGGCACTTCCTTGCTGCGGTCGTGGACCCAGCTGTCAGCCTCTCCACGTACAGTCCACGTCCGATGGAAGTCGTTCTTTGACCATGTTGACCACGCCGCGCCGAGAGCACCAGGGCGATGGATGACGGCGAGGCCTAGGAAGGCGACGACGGGGAGCCGGGGAAGACGCGACAGTGGAAGCCCGGGCGGAGAGGAGTACGAGGGTTCACTGGTTCGGCTGCGGTGTGAGGCTGCCGTCGCCGCAGGGCCTGGCCAGCGATGGGAATAGTAGGGGGCGGTGAGGCCTCCGCGGCAGCACAGCCGGCCACGGGAGGCAGGAGCATGCGGCACGACCGGTGCTGCTTTGGGCGGCTGGAGCAAGAAGACCAGATGTTGAAGAAGCACTACGGCCGTTGGATGGACATCGTACGGTCACTGGAGCTAGAATCGTTCATATTGACTAAAGTTGACAAAGGCCCCCGTCCCAGTCAACTTAGTAGGCCCACAAGTCAGCCTCCCACCATGGTGGGTCCCAGCTAGCAGGGGGAGTATTCATTTTTTGTGCGTAATAAGGAGGAACTTCCGGTGGGTCCGAGCTGACAGCGGGGGGAACGTTTTTTCGCGAAATACGTTGGCCCGTCTGGTGGGTCCCAGCTGTCAAGGGGGAAACATTTTTTCGCGAAATAAGGTGGCCCGTCCAGTGGGTCCCTGCTGTCAGGTGGAGGAATAATTATTTTGCGTGTAATAAGGAGGCACTTCCTTGCGGCCGCCTGGACCCAGCTGTCAGCCTCTCCACGTACAGTACTCTTCCGATGGAAGTCGGTCCTTGACCACATTGACCACGCCGCGCCGAGAGCACCAGGGCGATGGTCTGGACGACGGCGAGGCCTAGGAAGGGGACGACGCGGAGCCGGGGAAGACGCAGCAGTGGAAGCCCGCGTGGAGAGGGGTACGAGGGTTCACTAGTTCGGCTGCGGTGTGCGGCCGCCGTCCCCACAGAATAACAGGCGGTGTGGGTGAGTAGAGGGATGGCCTGGCCAGCGGTGGGAGTAGTACGGGGCGGTGAGGCCTCCGCGGCATCACAGCCGGCCACGGGAGGCAGGAGCACGCGACACGACTGGTGCTGCTTTGGGCGGCTGGAGCAAGAAGACCAGAGGTTGAAGAAGCACTACGGCCGTTGGATGGACATCGTACGATAATTGGAGCTAGAATCGTTTATATTGACTAAGTTGACAAAGCCTTTGGTACGCGTCAACTTAGTAGGCCCACAGCTCGGATTTGGCAGAGAACATATAGCCCATTTGCGATTTGTAAGAATGGACAACCCATTTTTTAATTCTAATGGAATTTACTACAGCCCATTTCCAGTTTGTTAAAAGTACAGCCCAACTTCTAGCTAGGACAACGATTAATAATTTCAAAACAACCGCTCAAAAAAGAATTCAAAAAAAATTCCCACATTTTGATGGGATCCGAAATATTTTTATCCGAAATTTCTAGTCAGGTTAAATACAATTTCAAAATAAAGTTGTATTACGTTAAAATCCAACGAAATATTGCGCGCGCAACAAGTAATGAAATTAAAATTTTCAAATTCCAAAAATAATATATTTTTCAAACTAATTACGTGTTTGGTACATAGTAACTGTCCAGTTATTATAATTACATCCCATTTATTATTTCTTAAAGTCCATTTTCTTGTTAAGCCTAATGCATAACTCCTAGGAAAGTTTGCAGCCCAGCGGGGCAGAGAATAACAAGTTGACCCGGATATTGTGTACAATTGTCGGCCCAGTTGCATTGCTGATGTTGAAAAAAAAGGCCTGTGTAGTACAGTACAACCTAACATGGTTACTCAGCCCACATTCAGCGACGCCGGAAAGGCCCAAACAAGGCTTCTGTACAACTTTTTGAAGTCACTGAGCTCAATTAATAACTTAAGAAAAAAGTTAGATTACAGTGGAACCTAATTAAAAGCTATCACGAGCAAATAAATAATTCAACGGGTCCCACTTGTGCGTGTGCGCGCGCGTGTGTGTGTGAGAGAGAGAGGGAGAGAGAGAGATAGAGAGAGAGACCCATCGGTCGATGCTCGTAAATACATCTTTCAGCCATATGCATTGCTGATGCTCAGTAAAAACTTATATAGTTGACAGAATCATATAGAACATCATAGCACACTGAACTTGCATACAAAAATTTCACGCAGGCGGCACAATCAGGATGGAAGCAGTGGATCGCTACGGGAAGGGCTATGTTGAAACCAACGAAGTCGTACATAACGGTTCATCGTCTTTATCAATGACGGGGAGATATCTTGAATGTTGTGCAAAGAAAACAGACAGACAACACAATAAGTTCTGCTAGCACATTAAGTTGACGTACAGCCCTTTCTAAAAAAAGTTCAGGTACAAAATTAGAATAGGTCACAATCAAATGTACTGGCATATCAGTGCTTCACACCCATAGTTCGGATTTAACTAGTATCTGACAAGATTCAGTTGTACCTCAAATTAGAGCACATCCAGGCAGCCAGCCCTGCCTCTTCTCCCAAAGAAGCAGTGGCCTCCGCTACGCGATGGAGTAGGCCCTGTGCCATCCATCGTTCCGAGCAACACGGGGAAAGTCTGACGTTGACTCCTGTAATGGACGTCGTCGACGGACCCTGGCACCAGCGGCGGTGGCAGGACTTCGATTGATGGATTGAGCACTTCTTCGAGATGCACGAACACTCGATACAGGTACATCCCTAACGTGGTCCGCGGCGGCCTTGGTGGCGACGAATAGTACAACCCCGGTTCCTACACCGGTATCTCAACACTAATCACCTTCGGTATGGTGGACGGCTTCTTCATCCATGCCATAACTGTCAGAGCCCAGCTGTCTGGAGGAACAAACATACTTACGAGCTCACCTCCAAGGTCATTGATAAGCTTGTTCATGGACTCGTTGTTCCAACCACGTCGAGGCATGCCGTGGAAGGTAAGCTTTGTTAAAACCTCAAGCTCAGAGGGCACCGAGCCCCATCCTGGGTGCCACCGATCAAAGCTCACCAGCGGGCCATCGCAGAACAAACGCCGGGAAGATTCGAACACACGACTGCAGTTGAAAGTTGTCCGGAACCTGACGAAGAAATCAGCCGGTGGCAGACAGACTTCGACGAGCAAGTCACTTATTTGGATGCCGTGCGCAATGGCAAGAGCTTTGACAAGGTCGTCCGGCGAGACGGGAGGCCGGTCGCCGTTGATGGTTACCATCAGAACTTTGCCGGCAAACTGGTCGTCAAGCGCCGCCATGCCATTGTTGAGCGACAACACGCAGCGACCGAAGGCAGGATGTACCTCAGGATCTCCGGCTCGGAGTTCCGCGTTGACCGGCAACATGATAGTGCGCTTGAGTACAAGGAGTACAGGAGGGGGATTTGGGGGAACTGGAGTACGAATCGAGATTCCAGAGGTGGGGGAGGGGCGGGAGACTGGGGATGAAAAGGTAGCATGAATTTCGAGCACGCGCCAATATGCTCTCGGCGCGCAAGCGCACGAAAACACCGGTGGCGCCCACATGTCGGCCTAAGAGTACTTATTCTTTCTTTTTTGGAGAGCCCGGCCTTTTTTTTCAGGATCTTTTGAGAGCCCGGCCTGAGAGTCATAATTGACCTGTTTGGCATTGCGTTACTACTCGGCCCATATTCAACGACACCTCACTGGCCCAAACAAGTGTACATCATCGAAAAGACACTGAGCTCAAATTATATAACTTGAAAAAAGGAGATATACTCTGAACACTGGAGAATGGTGATGCCCTCATTTAGCCCACCAGTAGTTCGAGACAATAAACAGTTCGAAACAACGATATATACAACATTCAAACACTGACTAGTGACTACTACTGACATAAACATCAAGACATGATAGTTTATAAGAAGTCTTGCTACACCACCAAAACGCACCCATCTGCAGCGCTCAGACTCTCATGATCCAGACGAGAATGACATTCTAAACAGAAGCAACTATTACATAGTAAGAGTGACATAGACGAGGATGACCAAATGACAAGGAATATGCATAACAAAAGAAAGAACTACCCATCCAGAACCAGCAGCAAAGACAACAAAGTCATTCGAAGAGATGATCCAACACCATCAGAATTTGCAGCCCCGCTTCAGCGACCAGTGATCTGGAGACACCAGTACTCCACCCTTTCGATGCAACAGCCCAATTACCTATCAACCTGAAGGCTTGAACCACATCACTGCCTGTCGTAATTGAGACATCCAAGGATCAAAGTTAATCCGGATGCCTTTGTCATTCTCACCTTCTTTTGGCTGTAGGCTGTATTATTGACAATCAGGGGAGTTTGCTCCCGAACTCCTAGGGCTCGCCGTGTAGACCCAGTTTTCCATAGCAAATAGAGCCTCTCTGCCATCAAGGTCCTTGCCAACGGTGATCTCCTGGTTAATCGGATAACTGAGTCCGAGAAACAGAGAGTGTGAACCAAGGCTGTTTACCCGCCTCCAACTAAAAAATCCTAAAGGCCCCAACAAGATGGTATCCTGCTCATAGACGTAACAGCCACTGTCCGGATACTCATGTATTACACGGTGCTTGTATACAGTGGGGTTTTTGCAATATAACTTTTCCGGCTCATGTGTCCGAATGATCATCAGTCTTTTGCCGTCGTCTGATCGAGCGAGGAACCAGTTGTGCTTCCCTGTTTTTGGCAAAGGTGGTGTGATTACAAAGGGCAGTAACTATAGGGACACTGCATCATATAAAAAAGGACAGGCATTGTTAATGTAAGATCAACATTGTTTATAGTATGAGTAGGATAATGCAAGAAACAGCATTGATATGTCCCTATTGGAACTGGGAGGAAAATACAGGGAAATGTATACTGGGTTCGAAAATATAGAAGTGCCATGCATGGTTATACTCATGTTTTCTCGCAATCGATTCTTCACAGGAAACTACCATGTCATGCATGTTATGTACTCCCTCCGTTCCCAAATATTTGTCTTTCTAGGCATTTCAAATAGACACAACATACGGATGTATGTAGACATATTTTAGAGTGTAGATTCACTCATTTTGCTCCGTATGTAGTCACTTGTTAAAATCTCTAGAAAGACAAATATTTGGGAACGGAGGGAGTAATCATGTTCTGTCCTCACAAACAAATTCTTCAAGGTAACTAACAGACCATGCATTGTTATATACTCGTGTTCTGTGGCAAAATTTTTGTGAGTATATTATTCTAGCCATTGATTGCTGAAGGGCGAATATAGGTATGTACACATGGTAAGCATTGCAGGATTTCACTACTTCAAAATATAGAGTTCTCCATATGCACATTTACTTCCCTAATGTATGGTTAGATGAAACCAACTGTGTGGTGCATGTTTCTACATCATGAAAATGAGGAAACTAACATGGCCATTGATACACACTCATATTTAGTAGTAGTATGTAGATTACTGTAAAATAAGGATAATATCCATATATTCCTAACCGTTTGATTATTCAGGGTACAAATTGGCTGTAATGACATGTTCACAATCGCATGAATTAACTCATTCCAAATATAGCTGATTTACGGCGTCTCTAATACATTGCCATAGTTCTACTCAAATTCTGCTCAAACAAGGATATGCCAATCATCACAAAAAGTTCAAACAGTGTCATGGCGTCATCATTAACATGAGACGGAAACAACTTACACGCGCCGTCCCAGCAATACGTGGTGTCATCTGCTTTGTCGATCGTGTAGATGATGCCATTGTGTTCAATAGCATCACAGAAGTGTGTATCAGCTTTGACGATGATCCACTGCGTGCCGAGTTGTCTCCAGCTAAAGAAGGCACTGGCGTAAAGATAGGCGAGTCCGCGGTCGAACAAGGCAATTAGCTTGAAGTCTGCGTAATTTGCATGTCGTGTGGGCACTTGGAAGATTACAATCTTCTGCAAAACAAGGTCCGTCCAACTGACGTAGTAATCTAGATGACTTGGACCGCGATGGTAATACTCTATATAATCCAACGGAGGAAGGATAATCTCATGGGAGGTCTGGAAGTTCACGAGCACCAACTTTTTACCGTCTTCTCTGAAGGTATCCATCCAGTGGGAGTTCATGCCGACCCAGTACATACCTGCCAAGAAGTTTCGGGCGATGGTGATCGGATCGATGTCGAGGGAAATGATGTACGGCGACCCACTACATACCTGCAAAGAAGTTTCGGCTAATGGAGCTCGGATTGAAGTCGAGGGGCATCATGCATGCCTCCGTATCATGGTGAGCCAATCTCGCAAGACCAGATAGCAGCAAGCAGGGTGTCTTGAAAAGCTTAGGCCTCACTTCGACGATGGCCGTGTGCATGTCCCTCGAGCATGCAGCCAGCCGCAGGGCGCTCAACATATCCATACACGAACAACAAAGGTCGAGGATGTCACTGGGGAGATTGCTCCAATCGCGGCTCATATGGATGCTGCGCGGTTTGCGTTCGGCCATGGTGGAGTTTGGAAGGGGGCTTGATTTACGGGGGAGAAGGATGTCGGTGCTGGAGCGGCTAGCGAGGGAATAGTGGTACTGGGGGAGGCGAGTGAGGCGACGGTACACGGGGGCACCGTGAGATGGAGACGGAGACGGAGACGGAGAAGGAGATGGAGATGGAGTGGTGCTATGGGAGCGGAGAGGGAGATGAGGTGAGGCGCCAATGTGCTGTACAGCGGCGGTGACAGACTGCACAGTGCACAGGGTGAGGCTGACTTTGGTAACCCGAACACGCCGCCTGGACTAGTGTCAGGCGCAGGGTGTTGTCACTTCACTGTGAGGGCCGGATGAATAGTATTTTGACCATCAAGTGTACCACAGTTGTACTACTACTACTACTACTACTACTACTACTACTACTACTACTACTACTACTACTACTACTACTAGTAGGAACATGAGTACTCCAGTATTGTATAGCGGAAATAGGTCTCCCGTGCTAGCATGCCTGTTCACTTCATCGTTCAGGTATCATCCATATTGCGAGCAGAACCAAATTCTCGTGCATGCCCAATCAACGCCCTGCCGCGATGCATGCAGTGGTTGTTCTGGTGCATCAAGGACGGCATGCAGATCGTTCCACACTTGAGAAGAGGAAAAATGGAAAGGTAGAACGCGGCAGCAGAGGAAGAGAACGCTGGCTAACGAGGCTGGGAGGGGATCGAGCAGGAAGTTAATGCTCCACGCCTAAAGGTTTTTGGGAAAACCTGATTTTCTTAAGGTGACTTATGCTCACCTAAACGGAGCGAGTATTCCTTAACCAGAGAATGTTGTGTGTCCCACTCACGCGCTGAAAAAAAACTATGACACATTTTTTATCTGTTTGCATAGGTCCCACCTATCAGGAAGGATGGGCACGTACACGAACAGGTACGACTCATCAGTCTACCCGCATAGCCTTTTCGTTTAGTCTACCTAGACGTCTAATCAACTGCCTGCATGCCACTTCTCCCATTTACTTCTCCATCGCGAACCGATTCTCCTCGGCTTCTTCACCTCCCCTTCGTCTTCATTTGCATCCAAACCCCACTGCGTTCACATTGTTTTAACCTCTTTAAATAATCATCTACTACTTTAGTTAGACTAGCCATCTAATCCTAATTCTCCAAACCATAGCCCTCCGTTCCAGTGGTTCCAAATGGCGAAACAGATCGAGATGCAAGTTTTTAGCGTCCAACATATCCTCGTCGAAGGCTCGATGCGCATAGTTGCCACCGTCACCGTCCACCCAAGGGTTGTTTGGCAGTGGATCAACAATGTATCCAACTCCCTCAAAAAGGTAGAGACGAGGGTCATCGGTCTCGACGCAGAGTACACGGAGCGTGGCCCTGGGAAGATCCAGCGCGCCGCCGTCCTTCAGCTGTGCCTCGAAGATGATGTTTTGGTGTACCACATCATACACTCACCCTCCATACCAGGTGAGCTTCACGATTTCTTGTCTTGGGAGGACGTATACTTCTGTGGGGCAGCCATCGAAGGGAACAAATAGAAGCTGGAGCCGTACAACCTTGATTTGAAAAGCATCGCTGACCTACAAACCAGAATCAAAATTCCTGTGTGATAAACAGACACCATCCCTATTCGACGTAGCAAATTTTGTGCTCGGTACAAATCTTCAGAAGGGTGATGAGACGGTGGCATTAAGGTCGTCTGGATGGGAGAATTATCCCTTGACGTACGAGCGGATAAAATATGCTGCCCTCGATGCCCGTGTGGGTTTCAAGATAGCTGCAAGGTCCAAAGAGCTTGTTGCGAAGCCGTCTCCCACAGAGAATGAGAACAAGAAGAAGAAGAAGAAGAAGAAGAAGAAGAAAAGGCTGCACCAGCAGGAGGGCATTATGGATGGATGAACTATTTCCTCTCTTGTAAAAAAATTATTCCCTCTCGGTGTATATTGATATAGATGGACTATTTCGATGGTGTGCATGTCTTTGGAACAGAGTAGTAGCGTGGGTCCGCTTGACTATAAGGAACTATTTATCCGCATATATAGCTTTCTCTGCTATTCCTTCCAGTGATCGGTATGCAGTGCATGTGTCCGTAGACATGACAGCTTGTCCATGGAAGTTCAACTACGGCGACCATCACGTTTCATCTCGCGATTCCCACGACGCCTCTCCAACCCATGGCACCATGCCCCCCACGTGTGCCTCACCCCTCTGGGCCGCACCGCCCCTCTGCCTTTGTGTGCATGACATGTGGGCCACCTAAAATGCGGTGAGCATCAAGTTTCTACCACAGCCACCCGCGATTCCCATGACGCCGCTCGAACCCATGAAACCACACGTCCCCCAACCAGCGGCTCACCCCTCTTGGCCCCACTGCCCCTCTGCCTACGGGAGCATTACATGTGGACCAGTCACCTATCGGGTCCACATGTTATTGACTCAAAGGTAGGTGTAGTAAGGGGCTGAAGCTCAGTCTCGACGGCCCTGGGAGGGAAATGTAACTCCTGCGCCAGGGCTTGTGGTGCTCCCGCAGCACGAACTCGTGCCAAACTCGAGATTTGTTTCTTTACTATACATGCACGCAACGATTTAATGGACATTGTAATCTCAACATGTGGTGGGGAGCTCTATATTTGAATTTGAAACTTATAAAATGGAAAGATTCAAAACAAATAAACTGGGAGAGAGGGAGTATATCGTAGGATGTGTCCCATACAAAATAAGTCCCCTGGTTTGTCACCGCGAAGATGCGGTTAGAAAGGAGCACATCGTCTTCCTACTCGTACGGCAACAAATTGGCCGCAGACAGCATGGTCCGCCTTTGACCGCCATGTGCAAGGTTCATGCTATCTTATTCAATATCACCGTGGTTCCATCGTACCAATTCATGCGGTGGCCCGTTGCATGGCTGATCCCAATGTTGGACAAAGGTTCTACGGGAACGGTGTCACCGTTGTAAATGTTGTGCAAATTGATGTTGGTACCCTCCCGTACATATGCAAGCCAATCTCCACTCGCACCGAGCCTAACCCGTGAAACAGGGGGCAGGGGGAGAATTAGGAAATGGACACGGAAGTAGTCTTTAGAATGCATTTAATACGTGATCAAACTCATCTTACCTGCTCATCGGAGGAAATCCGAGTGCCCCTCAACGTCGGCATCTCAAGGGGCGTCAACTTGCAACTACGGCCACGCCGCGCTGGAGAGACCCCCAAGGAAACAACCTCGTGTGTTCCACGGAACATCAAGATGCATTTGTATGAGTAGTTTATCTTGTGAGAGAAAAGGATGAACGAGGGAAGGCCTCTAGAGATAGAGATGGACACTACTACTACCAATGTGCTGGCCCGTGCGTTGCAATGGATCCAAAGTAGTAGAATAATACTTGTTCACGTGCTTGAAATATAAACACTCTAGTTTTGATATACATGTGTCAGCAGACATGACAGCTTGTCCATGGAAGTTGAACCACGGCGACCATCACGTTTCTTGTTTCTACCACTGCCACACCCACACGCGATTCCCACGACGCCGCTCCAACCCACGGCACGACGTCCCCCGACGTGGACATGGATCCTCTGACGTGGCTATCACTGCCTTGCCTTTCCTTCGCTGACAGGTGGGACCCACGCTTATGGGTCCCACATGTCAGTGAAAGAATGGTAGGATTGTTCGCGTCAGGGGATCCTCATCCCCCCGACGTGCCCCTCATCCCTCTCGGCCCCACCGCTCCTCTGCCTTTGTGTGCATGACATGCGGGCCAGCTGAACTGCGGCGACCATCAACTTTCTACCACAGACACACCCGATTGGACGCGGTTTGCCTGCTCCGCTGCTGTGCTCCGATCCGTACTCCCGCACCATCGAATTTTCATCCAGCGGCTGTGACACAATTTGTCCCGGGCATTAATCCTCAGCTGGAGTACTTATGTACTACAGGTAGTACCCGCCGGTGTGGCCATCTACGCCTCGTAACGCCCCGACGCCCAGCTATGGCACCCTCGCCACGGCCACGCCACCACCGGCCGGTTCATCTCGAACGAGTGAGTCGCGAACCACGCCACCACCATGAGAATGACATGTAGGCCAGCCATATTTAAGGTCCGCATGTCATTGACTCATAGGCCGGGCACTAAGCCACTGAAGTTCGGTCCCGTGGGCCCCGAGAGGGAAATGTAACTCCTGTGGCAGGCCTTGTGGTGCTCCCGCAGTACGAGCTCGTGCCAAAACTGGAATTTGTTTCTTACTACTACCAACTAGTACTACTAAGGTACACGTGCATTGCACGCATGAGATTCTGGTGGTTTATGCATTATGCTTCTACATGTGGAGCTTTCTGGATTCTAACATGTGACAAAATCTGGTGGAATGTAAGGTTAGGAAAGTTTGATTAACTTAGGTGAGTGTTTGGTTCAAGCCACACCTTAGGCAAGCCACACTAAGGCCGCACATGACATACACACAAAAAATGTGGCAAGATTCCCTTAGGCTTGCCAACTTGTGGCTCTCATTTTGAAGAACTAATAACTTTGCCTAAGCTTAGTTGTGGCAAAGTTAGTCATGAATTAAGTTCAACCATGGAGTCTTCTAGATTATACATGTGGCAGAATCTGGTGGATGATATCCAACGGCCAGTAGTGCTCGGATTTGCCATCTTTGTACCGTCGGATTGGCTTCATCCAACGACCAACTTTCAAAGTTTTTCACACACTATATAGGGGGTATAGATATAGATGTGCCGGTCCGTTGCAATGGATCCGAAGTATATCTATTTAGTGGAGTGCACTCTAAACACATTATCTATTTATTTTTCTCTAACCTACCGTAGCCATGCAACCAAGCCACATAAGCTTCATGGGTGCCCCCCACATCATATTATTCATACTACGTTGATTGAAAAAAAGATAAATCACCCAAAACAAGATCTTCCCGTTTTTTGTTCCTACGATGTTGTGCCGTGCACGTACCTACTAGTTGTATAGTGGTAGTACTAGTAATATAGTATTAGGAGTACAAACATGGTACTAGTAGGAGTAGTACTAGTACGGAATGCTCCTACTCTATCAACGAGCCCCGTCTGACACCAAATTTCTTGGCTTCCGTGCTACAGCTAGATCTTCCCCTTGTTTCTGTTTTCCAACCCGGCGGCGGGCAGGGTGTCGGTTTGCTCAACGGTGGTCCCACATGAAAGTGAAAATGCTAGGCAACATGCCTTCCCTAAGCTATGTGTCGTGCCGGATGGGCCGTGTTGTACTCCCGATTCCCGGGCATGTGGGGGTGCGACGTGAATGCGGCAGGCCTTTTCCTTTTACCAGCAATGTGCCCATGCGTTGCGACGGATCCAAAGTAGTAGAATAGTAGTATTTGTTCAGAAACTTGAAAGAAATCACTATTGTTTTGATATACTCCTAATATATTACTCCCTCCGTACCTAAATATTTGTCTTTTTTGAGATTTCAAATGGACTATCACGTACGGATTATATAGACATATTCTAGTGTTTCTAGCAAGATGCCCGCGCGTTGCACGAAGTTGATGGAAAAGGTAAGCACAACTTATAAATTGACGGATGGAGTACTAGTTACAGTGATGCATATAATTAAGCAAAGGGATCGCACATGTCGGTATTGACTGGAACGAGAATGCAACAGCAAAAAAAGAATTAAGGCCACGATGATGCGATCGCAGTGGTGGTTACAGAAGGCAAGAAGAAAGATGGATCCATGAACGTACGACCTTCTCCTCCTCAGCTTAGTGCGCCGGGCCACCGACCGGCGGCTAAGGAGCGGCTGCTTTTGTGGCGAGGTCGAGGTGCTTCTCAGCAAAGGCATCCAAGGCTTCTAGCCGGTCGAGGAAGGCCAACGTCGTAGCGTCCTCACTGGCCTTGTAGATACCTATGTACACGATTTGCTCATACACGTGGATGTGTAGGTCGACGAATTCTTGCAGGGCGAGGCGCCTCGCGGCGAGCGCGACCTCCAGGTGGACATTCTTTGTGGCGTCGGCGGGCAATCGCAGGGCCACCAGTGCTTGAAAGAGGTTCCAGCCATGGAGGCCGATTAGGGTGGCAGGCAATGAGGAGCCCGGGCGCGCGGGCTAGAGGAGTACGGCGATGTCGTCCGCGAGCTTCTTGAGGACGGTGAACTTGTTGCTGGTGGCAACGATCATCTGGTCCAACTGAGAGTCGTAGTTGGCGTCGACGGCAGCCATCCACCAGCCGGTCTCCAACACCGTCTGGAGACGATCCTCGACGCCATGCTGCAGGCCGGCGTCGTGGACCATCTGGCGCAGCCGCTGGCCGCTCACGCGCATCGCCGCCATGGGTCTGGAGTGAGCTCTTTTGCGCTTAGTGTAGGTGCTTAGGCAAATTCTTAGGTGCGTACGATGTGGTAGATGCATTGGAATGGAGGGCGCCTTTATATGAGGGCAATGAGGGCAAACTGCGTTGCATTCACATCGTGCAGCCTCTTTCCCCGGACCTCCTCCCATTACTTCCCTCATGCATTAATTGAAGGAGGATGCATTGGCCGTTCAACATATCGGGAACCGCTACTCCCTCCCTCGTCTGCATTAAAGCTGTATCGGGAACTGCGCCGCCCGCTGTCAAATCGAATACTCCCTCCGTCTAGGTGAGTATTAAGTCATCTTACGAAAACCAGATAGTAAACACATAGGCGTGGTGCATTAACTCTCATGTTGTTTCTTATTTTTTGACATAAATAGAGGAATCAACCAAGAAGAGATGTGGGGCTTGTATGCTTTTAATGACTTGAGACTATCAAACATGACATGCAGTGGTCAGTTCGTTGCACAAGAACAAATACAACCCACGTCAGCACACACGCATCTTATATAGCATCACATCCAATGGCTATAAAAGATGAATGAGACCAAATTATATATCATCTAGATGAGTTCTAGCAAAACTGTATTAATAATACTTAGTACTCCTGCGCCATGTATCATATATTAGTATCATGTAGTACTTTATTTATTGCCATGTATAACACATAGTACTCAACTCTCTCTCTTTCTTCATTTAATTCTGTGACACCTCATCAAAATTGCTAAGGCTAGTACCATTACAACTAGCCTTAGCAAATACTAAACATTAAGTTCTCTCGTTTTCCTCTCCACCTTGGTCACCTAGGCGGAGGGAGTATACTGCGCGGGCTTTTCCTGCACGGTAGGCGGGGCAGTTCCGCCAAGTCGGTTCGACAGAGACGTGAGAAGACAAGGGAGTAGGCTGCTGCAAACATAGGGCTGTGTGATTTGACAGCGAGTTACGGCTGGACAGGTGGGGCCCTGTGATTTGACTTGCCATTATCATTTTAACTGCGGCGCTACGACTGGCGTGAGTCTCCCGATTCCTAACCACCTCCATACAGGTGCCTCTCCCAATGCTCCACCATGTAGTAGAGGCTGGCTCTTGCATGAGAGCCCACTTCTCCACTTTTTCCTTGCCTCTCTTTCCTCCACATATGCAAAAATGCCATGTAAAGCGCACTATTGTACTTACTTGCTCCTACAGGTGCTTAAGCTTGCCACATAGGCATAAAGTCTGATGTGGCAAGTTAATCAAGAAGAGAGAGACTAGTTTGGTGACCCAAGGAAGAAATGGTGCTAAGCGCGTGTACTTAGGTGAAAAGACAATTTTGAGTCTATAGCTAATTAAATGAAGCAAACTTAGCAACACCATTTCATTGGAAGAGGTCACTCATTGGCAAATGCAATAAATACTAGTGCTCCCTGTGTCCCATAATATAAGAACGTTTTTGGCACTACACTAGTGTCAAAAACGTTCTTATATATGGGATGGAGGGAGTACGAAGAAAGAGATAGAGAGAAGTAAAATAAATAAATACACTTATAGCCAACCTTATAGCCGAAACCTTGTTGTAGTATGAGTGACTAAGTGATGACTATGTATGACATGCCAACATCAGATAGCCTAACGCACCGTGTTAAGTCTCCAAGGGCGCGACCGCACGAGCGACGCGACAGTCGTGGTAGGCGCGACCACGATACGGGCTGCTGGCAGCCCTTGGATCTGAGATCAAACGGTCGCATGCTAAGTTGCTGAAAATTTGCAGAATAACCCTCTAGGATAGGATATTCACCCATAGGTCTAGAATCACGCCATGCAACCGTTCGATCTCAGATCCAAGGGCTCTCGGAAGCCCGTATCATGGGAGAATGGAAAGCCACTACGCTGCCGTTCGCACGCTGGCAGTTCGCTCCTACTCGTCCCCGCACGTCCTTCAATACTACGGCGGTTCGCTCCTAGTCGTCCCGTCCATTCACATTATGGCAGTTCCACTAATCCTAACCCTCCTCCCAAATCCATGGCGTCCCAAATCTCCCCTATCGGCGGTGAGTACAAGGTTAGAACCATCACCGACGATGAGTTCGACGTCATCTACACCTGTTCTTCCGCGACGGTGAAAGGATGCCTTTCTCGCTTCAGACGCATGTTCGAAGACTCAGATGATGAGTGGGTCGCTGGGCTAGATGTTGAGTACACCACAGTCCTGGGACGAGAGAAGGATCTAAAGGACGAAGAGAGGAAGAAGCCCGCCGTGATCCAGGTTTGCGTGCATGACTTATGCTTGGTCTACCACATATGCCATGCCGATGTTGAGTGCCAGGATTTTAAGGACTTCCTCGAGAGCAACCTAGTAAAATTCGTTACTGTAGACTTTGGCAACGACAAAGAAGTCCTGCGTCGGATAGGCCTCGTTGTAGGCAACACCTTCGACCTCTAGAAGAATCGGCTGGTGTCCTCTCGTCAGCCTTCAATGCTGACCCTGGCAGCGGAATGTACTAGATATAGACCACATCCACTATGCTGCAATGGATGGCTACCTTTGCTTCAATATCTACAAGGGTTGGATGAAGAGCAATAGCCAAGTGTGCGGTTCAAGCAAAGAAGTATCGGCCAAGAGGAAGAGGGACAAGGACGAAGTCGAGGACGTGGACGAGGACTCCGAGTAAGGTGGCAATGTCGTTGCTCATGGTGGTTCTAATGCAGTGTCTACCGGAATAGTTGCAAAGTTTAATTTCAGGTTTGCTTAATTTAATTTGAGGGGTGTGTTGTGTTGAGCCCCCAGCAGAACTATGTTATGTTTCTTCTTGTTACTTTAACTCTTCAGTACGTACATACTAGTATTTCTTACATTTCATATTTTAGTTGGTATAGTACTACCACTCGTTTCTTCACATTATATACGTACAATATATATGGCCAACATCATATAGCCAGCAGTTTAGTTGTCAAAGAATTTCAGGGTGCTTGGTTTTGTCAAAGAATTCCAGGGTGCTTAGTTTTATTTGAGGGGTGGGTTGTGCACTTGTGTTGGACACCATTATTGTGACAAGCCTTTTTAATAGTACTATATGCATAATTTGGCGACAAGCGCTCTCTATATGTACCAACTTTTTTTTAATTTCAAGTTTTGCTCCATGGCACAATCCATCGATACTACTACTGTACAAAAGTGGAGTATATATATATTTTTAAAGGCTAGAGGGCGGGGCAGTCTAGCTCGGTCGGTTTCACGAGAGGCGAGGGCCTTTGTGATTTGACGGCTCATTACTGCTGTCAAATCGAATAGTACTGCGCCGCCCGCTGCACGCCCGGCGCCTCCATTAAACCCCTCCGTTAAACCCGCATGCAAACTGAGAATCCTACTCCTGCCACACGTCCGTTCATGAGCGGGCCAGAATTAAATGCAACACCGGCCGAGCTCCTCCCGTCCGCCCTAAGTTTAAACGAGGCCACACGCCGGCCAAGCTCCTACCGTCCGCCCTCTATTTACACGAGGCCAGACAGACAGCGGGCAAGAATCGCACCCCTCCGCCGCTCCCCCATCTCCTCCTTCACCATTTTCTCCACCCTTCCGATGGCTTCCGATGAGCCATTCTCCGGCATATTACCCGGCTGGGTGGCCCGCCGAGCCCTCCGGATACGGGCGAGGCCGCTCGGTGCTTCACCAACCTCGCTTGGCCCGACGGAGCCAGTTGCCTCCCCAAGCAGGCGCGTGGTTCAGCAACTCGCCGCTCCAGTTCAGCTCGATGAGGAGTGGCGAGTTGCTCCAAGCCGGCACGGCGGCTAGCACTCTGGTACGGGCGCCGTCGCTGCCGCGTCGTATCGCGCCACCAGTGTCTGCGGTGGCCGCGCCTCCCGTGTCTGTGGGCGCGCCTCCCGTGCCTGCGGCAGCGCCATGCAGGCAGAGACAGAAGCCGGGTGCGTGGAGAGCGACTAGTCGGTGGCCAGCTTCTCCGTGTCCGCCGCCATCATCGAGGAGAAGTAGAACATGGGAGGCCGCCGCCACTTGGGACCCATGAAGGCCACCGCCGAGGCGACGACCGTGGATTCAGGTGGTTTCTTTGCTGCTTCGTCTCTTCCGAGGACCTTCGTCGACCCCGCAAGTGTCTGACGGACATGAGGAAGACAAAGGGATCCGCGAGCGGCCATTTAGAACTAAAATAAGTCTAGATACATCCATTTCTAGGACAAGTATTTCTGGACGGAGGGAGTATTAATTATACAAGAGAGCCGGATTGGCACCTCTTAGTTCATGTAAATGTAATGAAATCCATCATGTTTATATGAAGATCCGGCTTTTTATACGAAATCCTTCATGCTTATATGAAATCAGTCCGTGTTTGCACGAATTTCATCTAGTTGGTTAGAGTTGTAAAAATGTATGCCGCTGGCGTTTGATGTCGTCCTCCGCTTAAGGAAGCGGGAGGAAATTTGCCGGCTGCCGTTGGAGATGCTCTTTATGCTGGAAATAATAGAGTGACACCCAATCCATTTGAGTTAATTGCCTGTATGATTGTCCCTCTATAAAAGTTAATTGCATGTACAGTGTACACGTGACTTGCAGGGTGGCTACAGCTTCGTACAGAAAGTTAAAAAGAAACAAGTCCATCCTTAATCTTGTATTCTAAGTACTCTATGGGTTCCACTGTCAGTACAATAGCGAAAGAAGTATATATTAAATAAGTAGAGTAATATATAATATAAAAATATAAAGTTAAAAGACAGAATTTGAACTCATGTCATCGTGTTGCGAGCATCTCACGCTAACCAGCCCAGCACATTTTTGTTGTAGACCATGCTGGAGATATATCTCCATGTCTACTCTTATATATACTCCATTCGTTCCTAAATATTTGTCTTTTTCAGATTTCAAATGGACTACCACATACGGATGTGTATGTAGACATATTTTAGAGTGTAGATTCACTCATTTTGCTCCGTATGTCTTTTCAGGAAGGGGTCGGATTTGTCCTTGATTTATTTATGAGGTATCCAGATGGCACTGCACCGCCAAGAAAAGAGGGTAACATCAAAATTATGGACTACTTTTTTGAGTATGTTGGTAAGGTCCGGTCATAGTCACTTGTTGAAATATCTAAAAAGACAAATACTCCCTCCGTCCGGAAATACTTGTCATCAAAATGGATAAAAGGAATGTAGGAGATATGCCCTAGAGGCAATAATAAATGATATTATTTATCTCCGAGTTCATAATTATGTTTATGTTCCATGCTATAACTGCAATGATTCTCGAGTCTGCAATATCCACGAGGCTTGGACATCAGGCTATACCACAAGCGAAGAATATTTACACCGGTGTGCCACAGGTGTGAAGTGCATTAGCATAAGCTAGATTATTGACTCTAGTGCAAGTGGGAGTCTGTAGGAGATATGCCCTAGAGGCAATAATAAATGATATTATTTATCTCCGAGTTCATAATTATGTTTATGTTCCATGCTATAACTGCAATGATTCTCGAGTCTGCAATATCCACGAGGCTCGGAGGAAGACTCATATGCACGTGTGGAATAATAAACGGTAAGAAGTATTCCTAGTCTGGCCTCTAAGACTAGCTCAAGTGTTGCATGATGGTTCTGTTTTCCTGATCATGGGCATGTCTATGCCAGCAATTTTGAGGGCACAATGTTAAGAGAACATTTGTGTTGAATCGACGCGGATTGATGTTATGCTAAGAGATTCATTCGTCACAAGTTAATGGTTTATAACACAGAGATAGTTAATGTTTGCATAATTCCTTAGACCATGAGAGTATCGAGTTTCTTCATGCTTGCTTCATGAACTTTGGGGTTTGTTAAACGTCATCCGTAACTGGATGGCTATTACGGCGGCTTACAGGTTCATGGGAAAGTATGTTAAGTAACTTGATAGCTCGAGATTGGGATTTGCTCCTCCAACGATGGAGAGATATACTCGGGCCCACTCGGTGTTACGGTGTCCATCGTCGTCTGGCCAGACACTTTGTGATTTGATCACGGGGATGCCGGAACACGAAACGAGAAAAGAGAACAAAACCGGTAACGAGGTAACTTGCATAGTGGACAAAGTGTTGGCCCACGGGGATGCAATAAATCTCACCTCAGGTGTTTGTGATATATCGTGAAGCAACAGGAATAGCTCACCTCAACTGGAGGTTCACTCGAATATTCATTCATGTGGGTATAGGGGTCAATATGGGTGTCCACGGCTCCGATGTTGATCATTGATCGGAAGGGGTTCCAGGTCATGTCTATACTTCACCGAACCTATAGGGTCACACGCTTAAGGGTCATCTATCTGCTGAATACTACACAGGGAGTCTGAGAGAAAATCACCGAAAAAGTTTCGGACACCGAAAAGTTTCGGACAGCGGAATCGTACCCCAGAGAGAGGTCACCGGATGGGTTTCGGTGAAACCGAAAAAGTTGTTTCGGGGTATGCCATTAAGTCAAAATGGTTTCGGCACATGCCTGATAATTCTTGGAGGGTGCCAGAATCATTCTGGAAACTTTTTGGAATTTTCAGAAATAAAAACCAAAAATGTTTCGGAGCTGCCGATACCCCTTTGGCTGTTTTTCGCAGATGAAATTCACTAATCTGAAATTGTTTCAGAACGAATCCAAAATCATTTTATTGGGTACTGGAATTATTCTAAGACCCACAGAAATATTTGCGGATTTAGTGGACGCGAAAAATTGTCTTCATGAATAGTGAAAACGCATTCTTGTTTGCTTTTCGCACATGAAAATCACTAAACCGAAATTGTTTCGGAACGCGTTGAAAATTATTTTAGTGGGTACTGGAAATGTTCTGAGCCCACATAAATATTTTCAGTTCGAACGGACGCTGAAAAATGTCGTCATGAATAGTGAAAGTGCTTTTTGCTTGGCTTCTTGGAGAAGCACCTTGAGGGCCTTTTTGGCATTCCCCCCCTTGGCTTCTTGGAGAAGCCACCCTTGGGCTTGGCCTATAAATAGGGGTGGAGGGGGCTGCCTGAAGGATCATCCCTTCTCACATACAAGTGCCATGCATGATCTGGCTTCTCTCTCCCTCCCAGCGAAATAGTTTCGTAGAGCCGAAAGGTTGTCTGGGTTCCGGTGGGAACTAGTTCTGGACGGCGAAGCCCTGCCGGATAGATGACACCGTATGTGTGCAACTCTGTAGAGAGATCGTAGTTTCGGTCTTAGTTCGTGAGTGCCTCCCGAAGGGCTGTCTGTGTGACCGTCCGAGTTTCGAAGGTCCTCCCGAAGGGCTGTCCGAGTGACCGTTCGAGTTTCGAAGGTCCTCCCGAAGGGCTGTCCGCGACACCGTCCGGGGGGGCTGTTCGACCGCCTCCCGGAGGGCTGTCTGAGGAGCAGATGAGGGTATACATCCTCGCTGTTGGGAGGTTGTAAATCCTAGCTGCGGGGATCTGCACCGCCGATCGTCATCGACTCTACTTCCCGCTGCGCTACGAGTCGGTAACAAAAAGATCAAACCTTGTATGCAATCTCCATAGTGGTCCTGGGCTGGTGCGTAGGTCGGAATTTTTTGTTTTCTGCTGCGTTCCCCTACAGTGGCCTCAAGAGCCGTGCTATGCGTAGATGCAGGTTTCGATCTAGAATACATGGAGATGTATGGGTATTGCATAATATAATTAGGTAGTAGATGAGATCTATTGCTGAAAATTATTTATGCGGCTGACAGATGAAATCTGTTACCCGAGCTTCTTGTTGCTTCCCTAGAGTTTGCGTTTGCTCAATCTCGAGACAGCATGGTGGAATTTGAGAAAGTTCTGGCAATCCGTGATCCTGATTGATCATGGAAGTGCTATCAGTTCTTTGGGTTCTGCCGTAGTCAAAAGAAAGATGAAATTCGCAGATGAATGGGCGTTGCAGATATGATCTGCACGGGGGTCATGCGTATGACGAAGTTTAGTATGGGGCTCGAGATTTAATTATCCCGTGTTTCATACACCCCGAGATGTTAATCTAGCAACCTGAATAATCATACTTGATGATAAAATGTTGGTAGCTGCGGTTTAAGTCAAAACCTTAGAAGCCACGTAAAATAATTTTTGCATAAACCGATTAGAGGCGTCTAACTTGGTTTTGCAGGATGTGCATGTGATGTGGTATAGCAGTGCTCATACTAATTCGATTATGTATGAGATGACTATATGATGTAATTTGATTAACATGACTTGCGTCTCATGATTCGGCATGATGGCTGGAGCCATATGATTGCACTTTAATGACCTGCGTGTCAACCTTGTTGTAATGCATTATTTTGTTAGCTATAGAGATAGCAATATTATCTGGTGCATCGACAAGGTGGTGGCAATCTTCGCGAAGGTGAACACCGACGCGAATGCCGAAGACGAAGAAATGAAATACTTCTTCGTCAGAAAGGGCTATACCATATCATGCTATTATGAATTGCCTGAGATGTTTATCCCTTATGATGCACCCTTCTTGATTGCGCGGTAGTCGCTTTTTATTAGGGTGATCTCTCACTTAAAATATCAAAGTAGTTAGTGTTCACCCAAGTGTAGCACCGTCTGAAATTCGTATCTTTTCGGGGTGCGCCATGTACACATGAGCACGAACAAATCGAGAGGAATGAGGCGGGTGAGGT
>NC_057808.1:101371531-101374335 GCF_018294505.1 Triticum aestivum | reverse complement strand
GGTTTACTTTCATAATTCATTTTAGAGTTTCATACACTCTAGCCCATTGCACAATGTTTGTTGCAAAAGAGTTGTTCATAAAAACAACAATTGTTGTTAAGTATTATGAATAACATAAGGTCCATACTTCCATCATCGATGGGACGTATGTTATGAATATTGAGGGTAATATGATACATCCATAACACTAACGCTAAATGTCGCAAGACTAAAAGAATACCACACAAGTGTGGCACTACATTTGGTCACATTGGAGAAGCCCGCATGGAAAATTCCATTATGATGGATTTTGAAGTCTTTTTGATTTTGAATCATCTGACACTTGCAACTTTCCTCCAAAAAGTGAAGTGACTAAAATACCGTTCACAGGCCATAAGGAACGAACAACAAACTTATTAGTGATCATACATTTGATGTGTGTAGTCTGATAAGTGTTGTTAGTGGTGGATTTATTTATCTTCAGAAATGACTCAAGTAGATATATGGATATTTACTTGATGAGACGTAAGTCTGGATCTTTTGAAATCATTCGAAAGGTTCTCAAAAATGAAGTATAAGTTATTGTAACAAGAAAATTATGTTTCTGCAATTTGATTGCACAAAGGAATATTTGAGTTACATGTTTAGCGAATGTCTGATGAGTTGTGAAAGGGGTTTCATAAACTTGCACCTCCCGGAACACCACTGCAAGTGGAAAGTCCGTGGAGATGTAATCAAACCATTTATGACATGGTAAGGTCAAAGATGACATAAATAAATTTGCCATTATCCCTTTTAATGTGATGCTTTAGAGACTGCGACTTTTACACTGAAAAGAGCTACATCGGGTCTGTTGAAATGAAGCCATGGTATGGTACGCCCAACCATGTTATATCTTTTCTTAACATTTGGAATATGGGGCTTGTGTAAAAGGTTACAAACCTATTCCAAATCAGACAAGTGCTACTTTGTAGGTTATACCAAAATGTTGGGTATTCCTCCCTCACTATACCGTGGCAAATAGTTTTGCCGTGAAACGGTGTGCTTTCAAAGAGAATGGTTCTTTCAAAAAGGTGAGTGGGAGAATAGTGCAACTCGATGAGATAAACAGTATCTACGTCATCAGATCAAAGGAAAGAGACCTTGGAAGTAATTCCAGAGTTTCCTACTGCGACTGATACGGAAGTCTCTACAATAAAATGTATGAACTTCGGTCGAACTTGCAGCTGAACCACATAGGCAAGGCTCGTGCAAACCTCTCAGGTGCGCAAACGAGATATTGTTGTTAGCCAACATTATACCTACGATACACAAGGAAGCGTTGATGGGCCCTGACTCCGGAATTGGCTAAATGCCAATACAACCCGAGTTAGTTTCCATATAAGTGATTCAAGATTAAAACCTTGATACACCTTTCGGAAGACTTAGAGTCTAACGAATAGTTATGGAACTTAAAACTGATACGGATAAAATGTTTATCCATAAAGCTCGACTTGTTGAAATAACAAGTTCAAGAGTTGACTACGATGAGGTTGTTTTCATCGTAGCGATGCTTAAAGTCGGTTCGGATTGAACTAGCAATTAATACATATTTTAATCATGAGATATGAAACATGGATGATAAAAGGATTTCCATATGATGGAAATGAAAGCTAGGACTTGTATATGATATAGTCCAAAGTAATTTGTCGATCCAGAGGATGCTAGTAGGTATGCAAACTTCAGAGTTCCAGCAATGGACAGAAGAGAGCAAAATGGAGTTGGAATCTTCGTGTTTTGATGAACTTGTCAAAGGGGTTTTGACTTCATCAATGGGTAATGAAGATGCTTGTAATTCAAGAAAGTAAGTGGGAGCGTAATAATATTTCTTAAAACCTTATGTGCTTGGCACATTGGTAATTGGAAATAAATTTCTTGACACAAATTAGGACTTCATTTGAAAATAGTTTTTCGATGAAGTGCTTAGGCTAAATAGCCTCAATATTAGGCATGATGATCTATGGAGATAGATTTACCTAATGGGGCTAAGCAATTAATACATATTGACAAGATGCTAAAACCTTTTAGCATTTAAAACGCCAAGGAGTGATTCTTGCCAAAGTCACATGGAAAGAGTTTTTGCAAGACTCGGTGTCCCAAAACACTGATGAGTAAAATACATGATGCAGATTCCACACACTTTTGTGTTTGGATTAATCATGTATTCCATGGTATGTAAAACAACCAGATATGTCCGATACTCCCAAGGTGTTGCGAGTATGGATACCAAAGTGATCAAATTACTGATCATGGGACAACAGTGCAAGATGTCACAGAGTACTAGAGTAAGTACTGATGACATGGTTTTCTCGCAAGCAGAGATCATGAAGAGTTCGTTGTAAAATGTTACATCGATACAGTCTTCATCTTTTCCCCATGCGATTTTCGATTTAAATTAAGGGTTTTGTGTAACACACAATGTGGTGGCACAGTTAGTTGGAATTTCTTCAAACTAGTTACTGTGGCAAATTCTATAACAAGGGCTAAGTATGTTGACGCTTTAGAAGCGACAAAGAAGATGTTGAATCATATAGTTCATTCATGAACTTAGTATAGTTCCAAGATGGCTTTTGACAATGGGACACTACTGCAGGTAGTTGCTCCATAACTCAGTCTGAGGAATCCAGGTTCGACCTGTGATTCACATACATACAAAGCCAAGTCCACACAAAATATGAATTTTGTGAAAACATGAAAATGCGAGGACATGCAAAGATACACACGGAACTGAAGTCGTCAGATCCGTTGGACATCAGGCTATACCACAAGCGAAGCATATTTACACC
>NC_057808.1:101369186-101371521 GCF_018294505.1 Triticum aestivum | reverse complement strand
AGACCTTGCAGCAAGATCACTTGGTTGTCTTTGACGTTCAGGCAGGAGAGTCCTGAGCTTGGAACACGCCCATCGAAAGATGAACAAGAATCACATAGAAATGTGATCGGCAAGTTGGCCTACCGATTGAAATTCGTGTCATCAGTGATGAACCCGTCAATGGCATCGAATAGAAATATGGATCTTGAATCACTCTAAATCAATTATGAGAGATATTGATTTGAGTGGGAGCGCACTGTTGAATTAACATATTTAATTCTCAGTGCAATTAATTATGAACACTGTCTAAGTGTTTCTTGCATAATAGTTGTAGAATAATGGCTCGCATTTCCACCTTCCCTATTAAAATTGAATAGCTGTTGAATATCTGGTTAAAACTTTACGATTAGTAACGTAATATGAGGATTGTCCTGAAAAGTGCTGAGAAGGACTTTGTCCTATTGCATGCTTTCCGTATCCTCCCGCTAATGCTATGGATCATGTGACTCTCGTCCTTCGATCCAAAAGCTAGAATTCTGTTACGGTCAAGTGGAATATGTTTGCTTCCATGAAACCCAAACTTCGAAAGTTGGGATAGTTATATGATATTCATGGAACTGAAAATTATTTTCAGATACAAACAAAGCAATGTTTGTTTGCAAGTATTAGTAAAAGTTTTTACTATGCATTTGACTGTTGGGAAAGGGATCCAGAAGAACGCCTGTCATATAATGAAAGGTGAATAAAACAACAACTTCAAGAGAAAGGAAGTGTCCAAAGGGTATTAGTATGACTTACACGCCTAGGAAGTCCGGGGCTAATGCCACTCTTAAGTTGGGTGCTTCTTCTGAGAGTAGGAGAAATAATAAAAGTTAAACTGCTAGAAGTATAAAGGCAAAAGGAAAGAAGACTGGAATATCCAGCTCATGTATGAATGTCATACAAGTTTTTGATGTATAGAAGGCTGGTCAAAGATATAGTTCTTGCGAATTATGGTTAAACATGTTAATCACTAATTCTTGGGTATTGTGAGTTCATCACAAAAATTCCCGCTCGATTGCATTCTGTTGCAACTCGATGTAAGAACTACTATGGCCTGAAAGACTAGCTAGAAATGAGGTTAAGGTATACACAGGGAACATAGTAAATGTTACTATACCTTCCATCAGTGTATTGCCGTCTGTATTTATTTTCATAATTCATTTAGAGTTTTACAAACTCTATCCCATTGCATAAGGTATCTTGCAAGAAGGTTGTTCATTAGAGAACTTTTTATGTTCGATGTTATGAATAACACAAGGGCCATACTTTCATTATGAATGAGATGTATGTTATGAATATTGATAATAATACAATACCTCTAGGTTTACTTTCATAATTCATTTTAGAGTTTCATACACTCTAGCCCATTGCACAATGTTTGTTGCAAAAGAGTTGTTCATAAAAACAACAATTGTTGTTAAGTATTATGAATAACATAAGGTCCATACTTCCATCATCGATGGGACGTATGTTATGAATATTGAGGGTAATATGATACATCCATAACACTAACGCTAAATGTCGCAAGACTAAAAGAATACCACACAAGTGTGGCACTACATTTGGTCACATTGGAGAAGCCCGCATGGAAAATTCCATTATGATGGATTTTGAAGTCTTTTTGATTTTGAATCATCTGACACTTGCAACTTTCCTCCAAAAAGTGAAGTGACTAAAATACCGTTCACAGGCCATAAGGAACGAACAACAAACTTATTAGTGATCATACATTTGATGTGTGTAGTCTGATAAGTGTTGTTAGTGGTGGATTTATTTATCTTCAGAAATGACTCAAGTAGATATATGGATATTTACTTGATGAGACGTAAGTCTGGATCTTTTGAAATCATTCGAAAGGTTCTCAAAAATGAAGTATAAGTTATTGTAACAAGAAAATTATGTTTCTGCAATTTGATTGCACAAAGGAATATTTGAGTTACATGTTTAGCGAATGTCTGATGAGTTGTGAAAGGGGTTTCATAAACTTGCACCTCCCGGAACACCACTGCAAGTGGAAAGTCCGTGGAGATGTAATCAAACCATTTATGACATGGTAAGGTCAAAGATGACATAAATAAATTTGCCATTATCCCTTTTAATGTGATGCTTTAGAGACTGCGACTTTTACACTGAAAAGAGCTACATCGGGTCTGTTGAAATGAAGCCATGGTATGGTACGCCCAACCATGTTATATCTTTTCTTAACATTTGGAATATGGGGCTTGTGTAAAAGGTTACAAACCTATTCCAAATCAGACAAGTGCTACTTTGTAGGTTATACCAAAATGTTGGGTATTCCTCCCTCACTATACCG
>NC_057808.1:101363541-101369176 GCF_018294505.1 Triticum aestivum | reverse complement strand
GTGTGCCACAGGTGTGAAGTGCATTAGCATAAGCTAGATTATTGACTCTAGTGCAAGTGGGAGTCTGTAGGAGATATGCCCTAGAGGCAATAATAAATGATATTATTTATCTCCGAGTTCATAATAATGTTTATGTTCCATGCTATAACTGCAATGATTCTCGAGTCTGCAATATCCACGAGGCTCGGAGGAAGACTCATATGCACGTGTGGAATAATAAACGGTAAGAAGTATTCCTAGTCTGGCCTCTAAGACTAGCTCAAGTGTTGCATGATGGTTCTGTTTTCCTGATCATGGGCATGTCTATGCCAGCAATTTTGAGGGCACAATGTTAAGAGAACATTTGTGTTGAATCGACCTGGATTGATGTTATGCTAAGAGATTCATTCGTCACAAGTTAATGGTTTATAACACAGAGATAGTTAATGTTTGCATAATTCCTTAGACCATGAGAGTATCGAGTTTCTTCATGCTTGCTTCATGAACTTTGGGGTTTGTTAAACGTCATCCGTAACTGGATGGCTATTACGGCGGCTTACAGGTTCATGGGAAAGTATGTAAAGTAACTTGATAGCTCGAGATTGGGATTTGCTCCTCCAACGATGGAGAGATATACTCGGGCCCACTCGGTGTTACGGTGTCCATCGTCGTCTGGCCAGACACTTTGTGATTTGATCACGGGGATGCCGGAACACGAAACGAGAAAAGAGAACAAAACCGGTAACGAGGTAACTTGCATAGTGGACAAAGTGTTGGCCCACGGGGATGCAATAAATCTCACCTCAGGTGTTTGTGATATATCGTGAAGCAACAGGAATAGCTCACCTCAACTGGAGGTTCACTCGAATATTCATTCATGTGGGTATAGGGGTCAATATGGGTGTCCACGGCTCCGATGTTGATCATTGATCGGAAGGGGTTCCAGGTCATGTCTATACTTCACCGAACCTATAGGGTCACACGCTTAAGGGTCATCTATCTGCTGAATACTACACAGGGAGTCTGAGAGAAAATCACCGAAAAAGTTTCGGACACCGAAAAGTTTCGGACAGCGGAATCGTACCCCAGAGAGAGGTCACCGGATGGGTTTCGGTGAAACCGAAAAAGTTGTTTCGGGGTATGCCATTAAGTCAAAATGGTTTCGGCACATGCCTGATAATTCTTGGAGGGTGCCAGAATCATTCTGGAAACTTTTTGGAATTTTCAGAAATAAAAACCAAAAATGTTTCGGAGCTGCCGATACCCCTTTGGCTGTTTTTCGCAGATGAAATTCACTAATCTGAAATTGTTTCAGAACGAATCCAAAATCATTTTATTGGTTACTGGAATTATTCTAAGACCCACAGAAATATTTGCGGATTTAGTGGACGCGAAAAATTGTCTTCATGAATAGTGAAAACGCATTCTTGTTTGCTTTTCGCACATGAAAATCACTAAACCGAAATTGTTTCGGAACGCGTTGAAAATTATTTTAGTGGGTACTGAACATGTTCTGAGCCCACATAAATATTTTCAGTTCAAACGGACGCTGAAAAATGTCGTCATGAATAGTGAAAGTGCTTTTTTCTTGGCTTCTTGGAGAAGCCACCTTGAGGGCCTTTTTGGCATTCCCCCCCTTGGCTTCTTGGAGAAGCCACCCTTGGGCTTGGCCTATAAATAGGGGTGGAGGGGGCTGCCTGAAGGATCATCCCTTCTCACATACAAGTGCCATGCATGATCTGGCTTCTCTCTCCCTCCCAGCGAAATAGTTTCGTAGAGCCGAAAGGTTGTCTGGGTTCCGGTGGGAACTAGTTCTGGACGGCGAAGCCCTGCCGGATAGATGACACCGTATGTGTGCAACTCTGTAGAGAGATCGTAGTTTCGGTCTTAGTTCGTGAGTGCCTCCCGAAGGGCTGTCTGTGTGACCGTCCGAGTTTCGAAGGTCCTCCCGAAGGGCTGTCCGAGTGACCGTTCGAGTTTCGAAGGTCCTCCCGAAGGGCTGTCCGCGACACCGTCCGGGGGGGCTGTTCGACCGCCTCCCGGAGGGCTGTCTGAGGAGCAGATGAGGGTATACATCCTCGCTGTTGGGAGGTTGTAAATCCTAGCTGCGGGGATCTGCACCGCCGATCGTCATCGACTCTACTTCCCGCTGCGCTACGAGTCGGTAACAAAAAGATCAAACCTTGTATGCAATCTCCATAGTGGTCCTGGGCTGGTGCGTAGGTCGGAATTTTTTGTTTTCTGCTGCGTTCCCCTACAGTGGCCTCAAGAGCCGTGCTATGCGTAGATGCAGGTTTCGATCTAGAATACATGGAGATGTATGGGTATTGCATAATATAATTAGGTAGTAGATGAGATCTATTGCTGAAAATTATTTATGCGGCTGACAGATGAAATCTGTTACCCGAGCTTCTTGTTGCTTCCCTAGAGTTTGCGTTTGCTCAATCTCGAGACAGCATGGTGGAATTTGAGAAAGTTCTGGCAATCCGTGATCCTGATTGATCATGGAAGTGCTATCAGTTCTTTGGGTTCTGCCGTAGTCAAAAGAAAGATGAAATTCGCAGATGAATGGGCGTTGCAGATATGATCTGCACGGGGGTCATGCGTATGACGAAGTTTAGTATGGGGCTCGAGATTTAATTATCCCGTGTTTCATACACCCCGAGATGTTAATCTAGCAACCTGAATAATCATACTTGATGATAAAATGTTGGTAGCTGCGGTTTAAGTCAAAACCTTAGAAGCCACGTAAAATAATTTTTGCATAAACCGATTAGAGGCGTCTAACTTGGTTTTGCAGGATGTGCATGTGATGTGGTATAGCAGTGCTCATACTAATTCGATTATGTATGAGATGACTATATGATGTAATTTGATTAACATGACTTGCGTCTCATGATTCGGCATGATGGCTGGAGCCATATGATTGCACTTTAATGACCTGCGTGTCAACCTTGTTGTAATGCATTATTTTGTTAGCTATAGAGATAGCAATATTATCTGGTGCATCGACAAGGTGGTGGCAATCTTCGCGAAGGTGAACACCGACGCGAATGCCGAAGACGAAGAAATGAAATACTTCTTCGTCAGAAAGGGCTATACCATATCATGCTATTATGAATTGCCTGAGATGTTTATCCCTTATGATGCACCCTTCTTGATTGCGCGGTAGTCGCTTTTTATTAGGGTGATCTCTCACTTAAAATATCAAAGTAGTTAGTGTTCACCCAAGTGTAGCACCGTCTGAAATTCGTATCTTTTCGGGGTGCGCCATGTACACATGAGCACGAACAAATCGAGAGGAATGAGGCGGGTGAGGTCAGACCTTGCAGCAAGATCACTTGGTTGTCTTTGACGTTCAGGCAGGAGAGTCCTGAGCTTGGAACACGCCCATCGAAAGATGAACAAGAATCACATAGAAATGTGATCGGCAAGTTGGCCTACCGATTGAAATTCGTGTCATCAGTGATGAACCCGTCAATGGCATCGAATAGAAATATGGATCTTGAATCACTCTAAATCAATTATGAGAGATATTGATTTGAGTGGGAGCGCACTGTTGAATTAACATATTTAATTCTCAGTGCAATTAATTATGAACACTGTCTAAGTGTTTCTTGCATAATAGTTGTAGAATAATGGCTCGCATTTCCACCTTCCCTATTAAAATTGAATAGCTGTTGAATATCTGGTTAAAACTTTACGATTAGTAACGTAATATGAGGATTGTCCTGAAAAGTGCTGAGAAGGACTTTGTCCTATTGCATGCTTTCCGTATCCTCCCGCTAATGCTATGGATCATGTGACTCTCGTCCTTCGATCCAAAAGCTAGAATTCTGTTACGGTCAAGTGGAATATGTTTGCTTCCATGAAACCCAAACTTCGAAAGTTGGGATAGTTATATGATATTCATGGAACTGAAAATTATTTTCAGATACAAACAAAGCAATGTTTGTTTGCAAGTATTAGTAAAAGTTTTTACTATGCATTTGACTGTTGGGAAAGGGATCCAGAAGAACGCCTGTCATATAATGAAAGGTGAATAAAACAACAACTTCAAGAGAAAGGAAGTGTCCAAAGGGTATTAGTATGACTTACACGCCTAGGAAGTCCGGGGCTAATGCCACTCTTAAGTTGGGTGCTTCTTCTGAGAGTAGGAGAAATAATAAAAGTTAAACTGCTAGAAGTATAAAGGCAAAAGGAAAGAAGACTGGAATATCCAGCTCATGTATGAATGTCATACAAGTTTTTGATGTATAGAAGGCTGGTCAAAGATATAGTTCTTGCGAATTATGGTTAAACATGTTAATCACTAATTCTTGGGTATTGTGAGTTCATCACAAAAATGCCCGCTCGATTGCATTCTGTTGCAACTCGATGTAAGAACTACTATGGCCTGAAAGACTAGGTAGAAATGAGGTTAAGGTATACACAGGGAACATAGTAAATGTTACTATACCTTCCATCAGTGTATTGCCGTCTGTATTTATTTTCATAATTCATTTAGAGTTTTACAAACTCTATCCCATTGCATAAGGTATCTTGCAAGAAGGTTGTTCATTAGAGAACTTTTTATGTTCGATGTTATGAATAACACAAGGGCCATACTTTCATTATGAATGAGATGTATGTTATGAATATTGATAATAATACAATACCTCTGGGTTTACTTTCATAATTCATTTTAGAGTTTCATACACTCTAGCCCATTGCACAATGTTTGTTGCAAAAGAGTTGTTCATAAAAACAACAATTGTTGTTAAGTATTATGAATAACATAAGGTCCATACTTCCATCATCGATGGGACGTATGTTATGAATATTGAGGGTAATATGATACATCCATAACACTAACGCTAAATGTCGCAAGACTAAAAGAATACCACACAAGTGTGGCACTACATTTGGTCACATTGGAGAAGCCCGCATGGAAAATTCCATTATGATGGATTTTGAAGTCTTTTTGATTTTGAATCATCTGACACTTGCAACTTTCCTCCAAAAAGTGAAGTGACTAAAATACCGTTCACAGGCCATAAGGAACGAACAACAAACTTATTAGTGATCATACATTTGATGTGTGTAGTCTGATAAGTGTTGTTAGTGGTGGATTTATTTATCTTCAGAAATGACTCAAGTAGATATATGGATATTTACTTGATGAGACGTAAGTCTGGATCTTTTGAAATCATTCGAAAGGTTCTCAAAAATGAAGTATAAGTTATTGTAACAAGAAAATTATGTTTCTGCAATTTGATTGCACAAAGGAATATTTGAGTTACATGTTTAGCGAATGTCTGATGAGTTGTGAAAGGGGTTTCATAAACTTGCACCTCCCGGAACACCACTGCAAGTGGAAAGTCCGTGGAGATGTAATCAAACCATTTATGACATGGTAAGGTCAAAGATGACATAAATAAATTTGCCATTATCCCTTTTAATGTGATGCTTTAGAGACTGCGACTTTTACACTGAAAAGAGCTACATCGGGTCTGTTGAAATGAAGCCATGGTATGGTACGCCCAACCATGTTATATCTTTTCTTAACATTTGGAATATGGGGCTTGTGTAAAAGGTTACAAACCTATTCCAAATCAGACAAGTGCTACTTTGTAGGTTATACCAAAATGTTGGGTATTCCTCCCTCACTATACCG
>NC_057808.1:101361524-101363059 GCF_018294505.1 Triticum aestivum | reverse complement strand
CAACATTATACCTACGATACACAAGGAAGCGTTGATGGGCCCTGACTCCGGAATTGGCTAAATGCCAATACAACCCGAGTTAGTTTCCATATAAGTGATTCAAGATTAAAACCTTGATACACCTTTCGGAAGACTTAGAGTCTAACGAATAGTTATGGAACTTAAAACTGATACGGATAAAATGTTTATCCATAAAGCTCGACTTGTTGAAATAACAAGTTCAAGAGTTGACTACGATGAGGTTGTTTTCATCGTAGCGATGCTTAAAGTCGGTTCGGATTGAACTAGCAATTAATACATATTTTAATCATGAGATATGAAACATGGATGATAAAAGGATTTCCATATGATGGAAATGAAAGCTAGGACTTGTATATGATATAGTCCAAAGTAATTTGTCGATCCAGAGGATGCTAGTAGGTATGCAAACTTCAGAGTTCCAGCAATGGACAGAAGAGAGCAAAATGGAGTTGGAATCTTCGTGTTTTGATGAACTTGTCAAAGGGGTTTTGACTTCATCAATGGGTAATGAAGATGCTTGTAATTCAAGAAAGTAAGTGGGAGCGTAATAATATTTCTTAAAACCTTATGTGCTTGGCACATTGGTAATTGGAAATAAATTTCTTGACACAAATTAGGACTTCATTTGAAAATAGTTTTTCGATGAAGTGCTTAGGCTAAATAGCCTCAATATTAGGCATGATGATCTATGGAGATAGATTTACCTAATGGGGCTAAGCAATTAATACATATTGACAAGATGCTAAAACCTTTTAGCATTTAAAACGCCAAGGAGTGATTCTTGCCAAAGTCACATGGAAAGAGTTTTTGCAAGACTCGGTGTCCCAAAACACTGATGAGTAAAATACATGATGCAGATTCCACACACTTTTGTGTTTGGATTAATCATGTATTCCATGGTATGTAAAACAACCAGATATGTCCGATACTCCCAAGGTGTTGCGAGTATGGATACCAAAGTGATCAAATTACTGATCATGGGACAACAGTGCAAGATGTCACAGAGTACTAGAGTAAGTACTGATGACATGGTTTTCTCGCAAGCAGAGATCATGAAGAGTTCGTTGTAAAATGTTACATCGATACAGTCTTCATCTTTTCCCCATGCGATTTTCGATTTAAATTAAGGGTTTTGTGTAACACACAATGTGGTGGCACAGTTAGTTGGAATTTCTTCAAACTAGTTACTGTGGCAAATTCTATAACAAGGGCTAAGTATGTTGACGCTTTAGAAGCGACAAAGAAGATGTTGAATCATATAGTTCATTCATGAACTTAGTATAGTTCCAAGATGGCTTTTGACAATGGGACACTACTGCAGGTAGTTGCTCCATAACTCAGTCTGAGGAATCCAGGTTCGACCTGTGATTCACATACATACAAAGCCAAGTCCACACAAAATATGAATTTTGTGAAAACATGAAAATGCGAGGACATGCAAAGATACACACGGAACTGAAGTCGTCAGATCCGTTGGACATCAGGCTATACCACAAGCGAAGCATATTTACACC
>NC_057808.1:101358496-101361514 GCF_018294505.1 Triticum aestivum | reverse complement strand
GTGTGCCACAGGTGTGAAGTGCATTAGCATAAGCTAGATTATTGACTCTAGTGCAAGTGGGAGTCTGTAGGAGATATGCCCTAGAGGCAATAATAAATGATATTATTTATCTCCGAGTTCATAATAATGTTTATGTTCCATGCTATAACTGCAATGATTCTCGAGTCTGCAATATCCACGAGGCTCGGAGGAAGACTCATATGCACGTGTGGAATAATAAACGGTAAGAAGTATTCCTAGTCTGGCCTCTAAGACTAGCTCAAGTGTTGCATGATGGTTCTGTTTTCCTGATCATGGGCATGTCTATGCCAGCAATTTTGAGGGCACAATGTTAAGAGAACATTTGTGTTGAATCGACCTGGATTGATGTTATGCTAAGAGATTCATTCGTCACAAGTTAATGGTTTATAACACAGAGATAGTTAATGTTTGCATAATTCATTAGACCATGAGAGTATCGAGTTTCTTCATGCTTGCTTCATGAACTTTGGGGTTTGTTAAACGTCATCCGTAACTGGATGGCTATTACGGCGGCTTACGGGTTCATGGGAAAGTATGTTAAGTAACTTGATAGCTCGAGATTGGGATTTGCTCCTCCGACGATGGAGAGATATACTCGGGCCCACTCGGTGTTACGGTGTCCATCATCGTCTGGCCAGACACTTTGTGATTTGATCACGGGGATGCCGGAACACGAAACGAGAAAAGAGAACAAAACCGGTAACGAGGTAACTTGCATAGTGGACAAAGTGCTGGCCCACGGGGATGCAATAAATCTCACCTCAGGTGTTTGTGATATATCGTGAAGCAACAGGAATAGCTCACCTCAACTGGAGGTTCACTCGAATATTCATTCGTGTGGGTATAGGGGTCAATATGGGTGTCCACGGCTCCGATGTTGATCATTGATCGGAAGGGGTTCCAGGTCATGTCTATACTTCACCGAACCTATAGGGTCACACGCTTAAGGGTCATCTATCTGCTGAATACTAGACAGGGAGTCTGAGAGAAAATCACCGAAAAAGTTTCGGACACCGAAAAGTTTCGGACAGCGGAATCGTACCGCAGAGAGAGGTCACCGGATGAGTTTCGGTGTAACCGAAAAAGTTGTTTCGTGGTATGCCATTAAGTCAAAATGGTTTCGGCACATGCTTGATAATTCTTGGAGGGTGCCAGAATCATTCTGGAAACTTTTTGGAATTCTTAGAAATAAAAACCAAAAATGTTTCGGAGCTGCCGATACCGCTTTGGCTGTTTTTCGCAGATGAAATTCACTAATCTGAAATTCTTTTAGAACGAATCCAAAATCATTTTAGTGGTACTGGGATTATACTAAGACCCACAGAAATATTTTCGGATTTAGTGGACGCGAAAAATTGTCTTCATGAATAGTGAAAACGCATTCTTGTTTGCTTTTCGCACATGAAAATCACTAAACCGAAATTGTTTCGGAACGCGTTGAAAATTATTTTAGTGGGTACTGGAAATGTTCTGAGCCCACATAAATATTTTCAGTTCGAACGGACGCTAAAAAATGTTGTCATGAATAGTGAAAGTGCTTTTTGCTTGGCTTCTTGGAGAAGCCACCTTGAGGGCCTTTTTGGTATTTCCCCCCTTGGCTTCTTGGGAGAAGCCACCCTTGGGCTTGGCCTATAAATAGGGGTGGAGGGGGCTGCCTAAAGGATCATCCCTTCTCACATACAAGTGCCATGCATGATCTGGCTTCTCTCTCCCTCCCAGCGAAATAGTTTCGTAGAGCCGAAAGGCTGTCTGGGTTCCGGTGGGAACTAGTTCTGGACGGCGAAGCCCTGCCAGATAGATGACACCGTATGTGTGCAACTCTGTAGAGAGATCGTAGTTTCGGTCTTAGTTCGTGAGTGCCTCCCGAAGGGCTGTCTGTGTGACCGTCCGAGTTTCGAAGGTCCTCCCGAAGGGCTGTCCGAGTGACCGTTCGAGTTTCGAAGGTCCTCCCGAAGGGCTGTCCGCGACACCGTCCGGGGGGCTGTTCGACCACCTCCTAGGGGCTGTCTGAGGAGCAGATGAGGGTATACATCCTCGCGGTTGGGAGGTTGTAAATCCTAGCTGCGGGGATCTGCACCGCCGATCGTCATCGACTCTACTTCCCGCTGCGCTACGAGTCGGTAACGAAAAAGATCAAACCTTGTATGCAGTCTCCATAGTGGTCCTGGGCTGGTGCGTAGGTCGGAATTTTTTGTTTTTTGCTGCGTTCCCCTACAAGGAATTGTATCTAGATGTATTTTAGTTTTAGATACATCTCTTTTTATCCATTTCGATGACAAGTATTTTCGGACGGAGGGAGTAGAAAACAGAGTTGGTGATGATGGTGTGCGTGCTATCCTGCAATATAGGCCGTCGGATTTATATCTAATGGATAGGAAAGAAACTATGGAAATTTTGCAAAAATATACCCACACGTCCTCCACGTTCGCAAATAAGGCCTTCCCTCGTTCAACCTTTTCTCTCACAAGATAAACTACTCATACAAATGCATCTTGATGTTCCGTGCAACGCACGGGCAGCTAGCTAATTTATTTTAAAATAGTTGCTGCGATAATTGGGTTGAAGTGATATATTTTATGTCTGCCCCGAATGATTTCAGATTCACTAGTAGTAACAAGAAAAGGTTGCCTTGTTAATTAACAGAAAATAGGGTGAAAACTATCACATGAGGCCGGTAAAAACAAGGCACACTGGGTTCAGCGTCATCGTCACTACAGCTGTGCGCGCGCGAGAAGTCTACATATCGAGGGGGCTACCGAGCGAGGCACCGAGACACAATGTTTGAGAGAGAAACCAATTGACAGATTATGACCAGATCGAGTTGTCACCCTTCCGCTGTCATTGTTGGGGGGGAGGGAGAGAAAGACGTATCGAGAGTGTGCGTGGTAGGCACAGAGGCACAACTAGCGAGTGTGTGTGTTTGAAAGAGGAATAGATAGATTATTATGAAGATCGATGTGCCACCCTACTCCTTCTGTGCCGGGTAGTGTGTGTGTG
>NC_057808.1:101355861-101358050 GCF_018294505.1 Triticum aestivum | reverse complement strand
TCTCTACTCTTATAAAAAAACAGAGTTGGTGATGATGGTGTTCCTGCCATCCTGCAATATAGGCCATCCGATTTATATCCGACGGACAAGAAGGAAACTATGGCAATTTTGCAAAAAGATACCCACACACCTCTCCGCATTTGCAAATAAGGCATTCTCTCGTTCATCCTTTTCTCCCACGAGATAAACTTCTCATACAAATGCATCTTGATGTTCCGTGGAACGCATGGGCATCTTGCTAGTAGGGAGAAGGAGTTTGTGTGACACATATCTAGCTATATTAAGGGATAGGTAGATAGCATATGTGTGAGAGACATTATTATACTTTGAGACATTAGTGGCTGTGGGTGGGCGGAATTAAAGGGGTGGGCGTGTTAGACATAGAGAGCGTGTGTGTTTCTGTGTGAGAGACTTGTAGGACGGGGTAGAAAGACGAATTTAACCCTGACGAAGGGAGAGAAATACATGAAGTGCGCGTGTGTGATTCCGATGCCCACAGGGAAATGAGATATGTATGCGTGTGAGAGAGATTGCACAATTCATTCACGTATCACTATCTAGCGATCGTGGACGCGCATCGCTTGAACATAAGTCAATATCTACTTTGTATCGTGGCCAAAGGTACAATATCGATTCAACGCTATAAAGATTGGACACTCACATATCACATTTTTTTCTATTTAAATAAACCTTTTCAGTTGTGCATGCCAAAGTTACAGTGATGTTTCTTCAAACAACCAATGTAGCTATCATGTATATGCACCATTGTTACTCTTGCATTCAAATTCATTAGTCTTGGATGATTTAAGTTTCTATTTTGAAGTAATATATGTAATATTCATATATGAATTCAATGGGTACGCAATTTATGAAATGGAGGCTATGTAATCATATGAGGTAACACTTTTAAGTAGCTGACTACAATATCCATTTGTTTTTGTGCGCCTCTACACTAACACGTCAATGCATTATGTTTAAAGTAAATAACCAATGGCACTAAATTATCTATTTGCACGAGAAATACATAGGCTGAGCATTTGATCCCTTTTTTGTGAACGCGCCACTACACCCGTACGATTGGCCGCGCCCGTGTGAACGTCCAAGTTATCGGCGCATCATCCCGAGTTATTGTCTTTTTTTCTGGGGTGGACTTCACACCAGTTATTAACTGCTGACGTGTGCCCCGTGTACACAGTCTAGCATGACCTTCCCGCTAGCACGGTCCAAAATTAGTTGAAACTGGATACGAACGATCCCGCGGGCGGCAAAATCTCCCGCCTCCTTCTAAAATTTCCGCCACCTTAGTCTTTAGCATGTGAAATCCCCCTTTTGTCCTTGGTGCACGGAGACCAACAGTTACAATACCTCCCTCATCTACATGATAGGTCGGGGCTGCTTTGGTAACTTCCAGTTCCCCCACTACACGGCACCCCCATTTCCTCTCCCCGTCCCGCAAAAATGACTAACTCCACAGCACCAGAGCATCTTACATCACGCCGTCTGTACTTCATCGCCCTTTCTCCCCTCCCCTCTCGAAACCCTAGACTGCTCATCCACCGGCGTACCATAGCCCATTCACTGCCAGCGGCGTCCACCTCACGCGGATCTGCTTCTGCGGCCGCATCGACCCCTCCCACCTCCCCTAGAAACAAGTAGACTTCTCATCCACCACTGTACCACAACCCATTCAGTGCAGGCCTTGTCCACGGTGCCGGATCTGCTTCGCCAGTACTCTCGTCAACCGTCGTGCATCTGCAGCGGCTCATTCGTACTCCCCACCGGAGACGCTTCGTCCACACCCCCCGAAGCCGCCCCACCGACGCCCCCGTCGACGGTCTCTGATCCTCTTCGCCGACACCTTCCTCAACCCTACCAGAGCTGCTTCGCCGACACCTTCCTCAACCCTACCGGAGTCGCTTCGCCGACACCATCATCAACCCTACCAGAGTAGCTTCGCCTATACCATTCTCAACCCTATCGGGGCTGCTTTGCCAACTCACAAGTCCACGGCCTCAGATCCGCTTCCTCGCACCCTCATCCAACCTACCGGAGCAGCTTCTGACGCCTCGTCCACGGCCGCAGATCCGCATCGTCGACACCACCCTTAACCCAATCACCGGAGCAGCTTCTGACGCCCCGTCCACGGCCGCAGATCTGCATCGTCGACACCACCCTTAACCCAACCACCG
>NC_057808.1:101323452-101355434 GCF_018294505.1 Triticum aestivum | reverse complement strand
CACAGCCGCAGATCCGCATCGTCGACACCATCCTTAACCCAACCACCAGAGCAGCTTCACCTACGCCCTCATCCACGGCCATAGATCCGCTTCGCCCACACCGTAGTCCACCCTACCGGAGCCGCTCCACAAACACCCTACTCGACGGTTCTAGATCTCCTTACCGGACCCCGACAGCCAGCGCAACGTCGTCACCCTCGACGTTTCTAACCTGATTCCCACCGTCTGGAGAGATGCCAAGCACCCGCCATAGCCTAGGTACTTGTCACCTTTAAACCCGTCCAGCATCACCTGCCCGATGTACTTCAAATATACTAACCGGTCGCTGTTACCTGTTATGCAGCTAGCAAAAACTACAAGGATGATGTTTCTTCTGGATCTAACGGCTTGGCCAACCAAGATCCTGGACTGAGGCATTGCTATGATCTTGTAAGCGCGTCTCTCTCTCTTGTATTGTTCTGTGCCTGCCAGCGTGCTTTGCTAGGATTTTCGACCAGTAATCCCTTTGTGCAGACAATGATTTCTACTACTGGCTGCTAAATTAGATATGTAGATGTCATACATGATACTACCTCGTACCTCCATTCCTAAATATAAGTCTTTCTAGAGATTCCACTATAGGCTACATACGGAGCAAAATGAGTGAATCTACACTCAAAAATGCATCTATATACATCTGTATGTGGCCCATACTGGAATCTCTACAAAGACATATATTTAGGAACAGGGGCAGTACATTACACAAAATCGTAGGTGGCATGTAGGAATTCTAGTGCACTACATTAGGCTCCCTTAGAGTGCCTGCTAGTCCAGCATACAGAGTCATGGCTAGTTTATGGTACGCACACAATCGTTAATTGGTGGTTTAAATATGCACAAGGGATATGCAATGTAGTATCATGTAGAGATGTCTGAAATTAGCTGTGTCAACTTGCATATAGGGTTACACAATGAAAAAGTACAAGATGTATGTGGCGATTTCATGGAACATCGCAAAAAAGGAGAGGCAGCGGTGAGCCTATACAGTGTGCTATGGTACGTCACTCCTCCATTGCAATCATCGTGACATGTTATTTGTATGCCAGTTCTATTAGCCAAGTTTCTTAGGGACAGTTATTACGAGTTATCCTAAGAAAATAAGCACCTGTGAATATAAGCTCCATGTAATAAGCCAACTAGTTCTTTTCATTGCGTTTTCAGCTTATATTTGGTATGATCAGTGGAAAGTCTAGATTGCATTATATTTTTTTTCATTTTGCTGCCCATATGGAAATTAATTTGACTTGCAAACATCACAAATTGAACCCAATGCAGTAATTAATATGATAGGAAAACACACCATCACTATTTTCTCAAAATGCAAATACAAAGATACCATCTACTTGGCACAATCTACTTTGGTCAATGTTTTCCATAGAGATCCCATTGCCTAATTTAAACGAAGAACGCATGACCCACATTTAAATGAAGAACATTTATTTATTGAAATTCGATGGTCCAAGTGGCTGGTTATTATCGTATAGCAACACCACCTGAAAGCATCATATAGCAGCAGCAGCAGCTCATAGCAACTCATCATACAGCAGCAACAGTCTGCAATTCATCATATACCAGCAGCAGCTCATAGCAATTCATCATATAGCAGCAGCAGGAGCAGCTCATAGCAATTCATCATATAGCAGCAACATGAGCAGCTCATAGCAATTCATCATATAGCAGCAGTAGGAGCAGCTTGTAGCAACTCATCATATAGCAGCAGCGGCTCATAGCAATTCATCATATAGCAGCAGCAGCTCATAGCAACTCATCATACAGCAGCAGCAGCTCACAGCAATTCATCATATAGCAGCAGGAGGAGCAGCTCATAGCAATGCATCATATAGCAGTAGCAGAAGCAGCTCATAGCAATTCATCGTATAATGGATCAGAATGAAAATTTGGCCAAAAATCAAAGGAGATACTCACCTTGTTGGATGAGCTCATCCTTCAACAGCACCTCAAGGCCATGGCCTGGGAGGAGGGGAGGGGGAATAAGGTGCCTTCTGCCGCAGTGTGGCATCAGCCGTAGTTGTGTAGCGCCCGCCGGAGTAGTGCGTTGGACGAACCACAGTGGAGCAGCTGCTGGAGACCATGAGAATGAGGGGTGGCGCCAGAGGGAGGAGCAGCCAGGGAGATTTGCCCCTACCCGCCGGCCATGTAGCCTAGCTGGACATAGCATCATCGAGGACCAGGCCAGATGGGACCAGTGGCGACGGCTCGCCGGAGGAACCCTAGTGCTGCAGGCAGGGGATCGAGGTAGAGGGAAAGGGGAGAGGAGATGCAAGCGGGCAGGGCAATGAATGCTTGCATGTTTGTTTTTATTTGAGGGTCAGGTGTGACACGGACGTCAGCAGTTGTATTTTGAGTGTAATATAGGCAGACAACAGAGTCATTTCACTATTCCCCTTCCCTTCAATTTTTAGTGAGGTTCTACCCGAAACACCCCCCTCCAAAGCGAAATTAGTTAAGCCCAAGCCCATAACTCAAAAATGACTTCTTTACATCTTTTATGGCTTATTTTGACAATATGCCCTGAAAAGGCAGAATCAAAGTGGCCCTTAACCTGCAATTCAATTGTGCGTGCAATGATGAATCACTCGTGCCTGCTATCTGTACATTTAGGCATCATCATACATGGCATAACCTAATACATGTGCATTCCATTGTAGAATCTGGACTATGCAATGTTTATGTTAGTTCATACGTTGCACATGATGTTTAAATGCCCCTTAAACCTGGTCAGTCAAGTGATGGTCTTTAAGCCTCCTTCTTTGCTTCTTTTCTTGATATGTAAGATTTGCTCATACATCTGTTCAATTGCTTGTTTGCATCAGCCAGCCATACTAGGACTGTTTGCTTTGATTACTTGCTGTTCTTGACCTAACACTCTAACAGAGCTTGTCAACGATTTAAACACTAAGGGCTGCTATAGTGGGGCCTTTTCTAACTCATAGGTGACATAAAGGTTTGGCTGTACACTACAGTAGGCTCTCCAAGAGTACCTGGAGATCCAGGGTATGCCTAGTTTTTACATAGTGCAGACATAGTAAATGCTCATTTCATTGTGTGCAAGTGCAAGAGATGCGGCATGTTTATTATGTGGTGTTGTTTTGTTATAATCTCATCCTTTTGTGTTCACAGACTGGAAAGTATGCATATTTATCTTCCAAGGAGACGAGTAACTTGTTTGTGTCACCTTGCAGAGGGGGTGCATTGAAGATAAGATTGAGGATTTCCAAGTACAAGATGTTAGGAAGGAGCCTTGCAAGAGAAGTAGGAGCTGCGCTGAGCCTCTTCAACCTGCTAAGATAAGTCACTGTATGCAACTCAACAGTTCAATTCCTTGTTTGTTTCAGGCATAGTTAATTTTCTCTTTTCAATTGCTTTATTTTCCTCAGTTAATGAGATGCCCAAATAATCATGCCTGATGTTCGGTACTTGTATCACTATTAGTTGACATAATTAAAGGCCTTACCATTTAATTACTCTGCCGAAGTGTGCCTGAAGCTTTGAAGTCTATTAACCAACTATTATTGCATGCGGCTCACAATCTAGTTTATACTACGCTAATGATTGCGTAGTTTTGCCTGATGTAGTATGTTTGTATGAAACCCTCTGCTATTCATTATGCTCCCTAAGACTTTAATTGACGCACAGAATGGCCAACTGCTTGCTTACTTATACGCAACGTGCTGTCTAAATTTGTAACTTGTCTGTGTTTTCGATTGGGCCCCAACATCATGCTCCTCTGGTGAGCTAAGAGGGATTTCTGTATGCAGGCTGCACAGACTATCTTTTTTATAATTTTTAAAATATCACCTGCTTATGCTTCATGACGTGTAACATTTTTTTTGAAAGTGACGTGTAACATTATTGTTAGTCCTGTTTTGCCATGTGGTACAAAATAGTGTCTTGTTCGCTTCACTGTTGTAACTATATTTTTGCCCTAGTCATGTGTACTTACAGAAACATTTCAGGATGAAGTGACATCAACACAAAGATCTGCGAGCAGTGCGGCATAACCGTTACCGAATAATTATGGATTGGAATTGGAATGTGCTGATGTTCTCGAGCATCAACTAGAGGTGGCAAGACAACGTGTACATGATTGTCAATGTATAATCAACAAGTTGAGACTGGACATGCAGGTATTAGATGCAGGAGTCAAAAAATGATACAAGACACTGAGGTAACCATGAAGGAATTGGAGATTTTGCAGACTGAAATTTGTGCTATCTGAATCCGGCCAATCCTATTTTCTGAAGAGATTATAGTTCAAATGGAGTTAAGTTGATGCGCGTCCATGATGTATGAGCTGTATTTGCCCAGTGTATGTAATTTGCTGTTTGTGTATGCTTTATTATCACCTGTGCCGAACCATAATGCCCAGTGGGTATAATCGGCTGTAATTTCTTTATTGTATAGTGTAGGATTATTCTACCTTTCTATGCCCTGATCTCTTTGTTGTATAGTGTATGCTTTTTAGAGGTGATAGTATTGAGTAGGATAATTCTTTGAATATGCTATATCGTTCAAACGAGGGCCAACTCGCCCGACCATGGCCCTTCACGGGCCGTCGGATCCATGGGCCTTCTACGTCTCGTAGGATCCATGGGCCTTCTACGTCTCGTAGGATCCATGGGCCTTCTACGTCTCGTAGGATCCATGGGCCTTCTATGTCTTGTAGGATCCATGGGCCTTCTACGTCTCGTAGGCTCCATGGGCCTTCTACGTCCCGTAGGATCCATGGGCCGCCGACTCATTTATGGGTCTTGTACAGGCCTTTAATGGGCCGTAGATGGGCCTTTAATGGAAATCGTACATTTTATGGGCTGACCATAACAGGCCGTTAATAGGCCGTATTTGGTGATGCTATGAAAATGGCCCAACAGACTAACGGTCCACAAACGGGCCGACTGTAACGATGGGCTGAATTTGGCCCACAAGCAGAAAATGACAGTAACGGGCCGTAAGTAACCGAATGCTGCAAATGAGCCCAAGAATAAATGGCCCCTCAGAAGGCCGAAAGTTAACTTGGGCTGGAAACGGCCCAACGGAATAACGGGCCGTTAATGGGTATAAAGTGATACACTTTTCATTACGGGCCAGTTTCACCACGGGCCGTTAATGGGTGTAAAGTAATACACTGTTCATTACGGGCCAGTTTCAGCACGGGCCGCTAATGGGCCAAGAGTTACAAAGGGCCTCATATGGGCCGAAAGACGTCATGGGCTATACATGGGCCAGAAGTGAAAATGGGCTGGAATCATATTGGATGGCCCAGATGACGCTACTGGGCCTAATTCGGATAGGGCGTAACGGGCCTTGGGTTAGCGGGCTGTAAATGGGCTATATGCGAACAGGCTGTTAACAGGCTTTCCATGGGCCGGCCCGCCAGCTTTTGACCAAGTCAAACGGGCCGGCCTTTTCACAGGAATGGGCCACTCTTGGGCCGTGCCATGTGTCGACGTATCATAGGCGCTTTTTGTCCAGTGAGTGGATGACATCTGTCCCAACGATGAGCCGACACGTGTTTCCTCTAGCCAATGATGATTTTACACGTGGAAAATCCCCATTGGTCGGGGCTGTTAACGGGTTATCGGATCCAAAACCCGACCCTTGACGAAAGCACTTCTGTGACGCGCGATTTATCGTCATGGAAGTGGACACTTCCGTGATGATAATTTTGGTAATGTCATGGAACACTTCTATGACAGCACAGGTATGACTATCTTGATTCTGTCATAAATTTGTCATGGATGTACATGCATGACAAAAAACGCAACCTACTGTGACAAACACGTATCATCACGGAAGTGTATTTTTTTGTAGTGGATGCTTTCACATTTGTTCTTCTCTACGTGCATGATATCGATGTAGTGACTGCTACCTCTTGAGCACTATGTTGGTTTTCCCTTGAAGAGGAAAGGGTGATGCAGCAAAGTAGCGTAAGTATTTCCCTCGGTTTTTGAGAACCAAGGTATCAATCCAGTAGGAGGCCACACGCAAGTCCCTCGTACCTACACAAACAAATAAGAACCTTGCAACCAACGCGATAAAGGGGTTGTCAATCCCTTCACGGCCACTTGCAAAAGTGAGATTTGATAGAGATGATAAGATAATATTTTTGGTATTTTTATGGTAAATACTAAAAGTAAATAAAGCAAAATAAACGGCGACAGAAACAGCTTGTTGACGGGAGATTAATATGATGGAAGATAGACCCGAGGGCCATAGGTTTCACTAGTGGCTTCTCTCAAGATAGCATAAGTATTACGGTGGGTGAACAAATTACTGTCGAGCAATTGATAGAAAAGTGCATAATTATGAGAATATCTAGGCATGATCATGTATATAGGCATCACGTCCGCGACAAGTAGACCGACTCCTGCCTGCATCTACTACTATTACTCCACACATCGACCGCTATCCAGCATGCATCTAGAATATTAAGTTCATAAGAACAGAGTAACGCATTAGGTAAGATAACATGATGTAGAGGGATAAACTCAAGAAATATGATATAAACCCCATCTTTTTATCCTCGATGGCAACAATACAATACGTGTCGTTTCCCCTACTGTCACTGGGATCGAGCACCGCATGATTGAACCCAAAGCTAAGCACTTCTCCCATTGCAAGAAAGATCAATCTAGTAGGCTAAACCAAACTTATAATTCGAAGAGACTTGCAAAGATAACCAATCATACATAAAAGAATTCAGAGAAGATTCAAATATTGTTCATAGATAATCTTGATCATAAACCCACAATTCATCGGATCTCGACAAACACACTACAAAAGAGTTACATCAAATAGATCTCCAAGAAGATCGAGGAGAACTTTGTATTGAGAGCCAAAGAGAGAGAAGAAGCCATCTAGCTAATAACTATGTACCCGAAGGTCTGTGGTAAACTACTCACACATCATCGGAGAGGCTATGGTGTTGATGTAGAAGCCCACCATGATCGATGCCCCTTTCGGCAGAGCGCCGGAAAAGGCCCCAAGATGGGATCTCACGGGTACAGAAGGTTGCGGCGGTGGAATTAGGTTTTCGTGGTGCTCCTCGATGGTTCGGGGGTACGTAGGTATATATAGGAGGAAGAAGTAGGTCGGTGGAGCCACGAGGGGCCCACGAGGGTGGAGGGCGCGCCCAGGGGGGTAGGCGCGCCCCCTGCCTCGTGGCCTCCTCGGTGATTTCTTGAGGTCCACTGCAAGTCCTCTGGATCACGTTTGTTCCAAAAATAACTCTCCCGAAGGTTTCATTCCGTTTGGACTCCGTTTGATATTCCTTTTCTGCGAAACACTGAAATAGGCAAAAAAAATAGCAATTTGCACTGGGCCTTGGGTTAATAGGTTAGTCCCAAAAATAATATAAAAGTGTATAAATAAGCCCATTAAACATCCAAAACAGAATATATAATAGCATGGAACAATCAAAAATTATAGATACGTTGGAGATGTATCAAGCATCCCCAAGCTTAATTCCTGCTCGTCCTTGAGTAGGTAAATGATAAAAACAGAATTTTTGATGTGGAATGCTACCTAGCATATTTCTCGATGTAATTTTCTTTATTGTGGAATGAATGTTCAGATCCGAAAGATTCAAGATAAAAGTTTAATGTTGACATAAAAATAATAATATTTTAAGCATGCTAACCAAGCAATTATGTCTTATCAAAATAACATAGCCAAAGAAAGCTTATCCTGACAAAATCATATAGTTTGGCTATGCTTCATTTTCGTCGCACAAAATGCTCTCATCATGCACAACGCCGATGACAAGCCAAGCAATTGTTTCATACTTGGCCTTTTCAAACTCTTTCAATTTTTATGCAATATATGAGCGCGAGCCATGGACATAGCACTATGGGTGGAATAGAATATAATGATTGAGGTTGTGTGAGAAGACAAAAAGGAGAAAGTCTCACATTGACGTGGCTAATCAACGGGCTATGGCGATGCCCATCAATTGATGTCAATGCAAGGAGTAGGGATTGCCATGCAACGGATGCACTAGAGCCATGAGTATATGAAAGCTCAACAAAATAAACTAAGTGGGTGTGCATCGAACTTGCTTGCTCACGAAGACCTAGGGCATTTGAGGAAGCCCATTGTTGGAATATATAAGCCAAGTTCTATAATGTAAAGTTCCCACTAGTATATGAAAGTGACAAAATACGAGACTCTCTATCATGAAGATCATGGTGCTATTTTGAAGCACAAGTGTGCTAAAAGGGTAGTAACATTGTCCCTTCTCTCTTTTTCTCTCATTTTTTTCTTTCTTTTTTATTTGGGCCTTCTTCTTTTTTTGGCCTCTTTTCTTTCTTTTTTTTTGTCCAGAGTCTCATCCCGACTTGTGGGGGAATCATAGTCTCCATCATCCTTTCCTCACTTGGGACAATGCTCTAATAATGATGATCATCACACTTTTATTTACTTACAACTCAAAGATTACAACTCAATACTTAGAACAAAATATGACTCTATGTGAATGCCTCCCTGTGGTGTACCGGGATATGCAATGAATCAAGAGGGACATGTATGAAAGAATTATAAAGGTGGCTTTGCCACAAATACGATGTCAACTACATGATCATGCAAAGCAATATGACAATGATGATGCGTGTCATAATAAACGGAACGGTGGAAAGTTGCATGGCAATATATCTCGGAATGGCTATGGAAATGCCATAATAGGTAGGTATGGTGGCTGTTTTTAGGAATATATAAGGAGGTTATGTGTGATAGAGCGTATCATATCACGGGGTTTGGATGCACCGGCAAAGTTTGCACCAACTCTCAAGGTGAGAAAGGGCAATGCGCGGTACCGAAGAGGCTAGCAATGATGGAAGGGTGAGAGTGCGTATAATCCATGGACTCAACATTAGTCAAACAGAACTCGCATACTTATTGCAAAAATCTACAAGTCATCAAAACCAAGCACTACGCGCATGCTCCTAGGGGGATAGATTGGTAGGAAAAGACCATCGCTCGTCCCCGACCGCCACTCATAAGGAAAGCAATCAAAGAACACCTCATGCTTCAAATTTGTCACACAACGTTTACCATACGTGCATGCGACGGGACTTGCAAACTTCAACCACAAGTATTTCTCAATTTCACAATTACTCAACTAGCACCCCTCTAATATTACCACCTTTATATATCAAAACAACTATCAAGTATCAAACTTCTCTTACTATTCAATGCACTTTATAAATTACCATGCTGTTCTCAAGGACTCTAAAAATAATATAAGTGAAGCATGAGAGATCAAAAATTTCTATAAAATATAACCACCACCGTGCTCTAAAAGGTAAAAGTGAAGCCCTAGAGCAAAATTGTTTAGCTCAAAAGATATAAGTGAAGCACATAGAGTATTCTAATAAATTCCGAATAATGTGTGTCTCTCTAAAAAGGAGTGTACAGCAAGGATGATTGTGGTGAACTAAAAAGCAGAGACTCAAATCATACAAGATGCTCCAAGCAAAACACATATCATGTGGTGAATAAAAATATAGCTCCAAGTAAAGTTATCGATGGACGAAGACAAAAGAGGGGATGCCTTCCGGGGCATCCCCAAGCTTAGGCTTTTTGGGTTGTCCTTAGATTTTACCTTGGGGTACCTTCTGCATCCCCAAGCTTAGGCTTTTGCCACTCCTTGTTCCATAATCCATCAAATCTTTACCCAAAACTTGAAAACTTCACAACACAAAACTTAACAGAAAATCTCGTGAGCTCCATTAGCGAAAGAAAACAAAACACCACTTCAACTTACTGTAATGAACTCAATTTTTATTTATATTGGTGTTAAACCTACTGTATTCCAACTTTTCTGTGGTTCATAAACTCCATTACTAGCCATAGATTCATCAAAATAAAGAAACAACACACGAAAAACAGAATCTGTCAAAAACAGAACAGTCTGTAGTAATTTGTAACTAATGCAAACTTATTGAACTCCAAAAATTCTAAAATAATTATCTGGACGTGAGGAATTTACCTATTAATCATCTGCAAAAAGAATCAACAAAATATCACTCTCCAGTAAAACGTTGAAGCTAATCTCGTGAGCGCTAAAGTTTCTGTTTTTACAGCAATATCGCAAAGACTTTCCCCAAGTCTTCCCAAAGGTTCTACTTGGCACAAACACTAATTAAAACACAAAACCACATCTAAACAGAAGCTAGATGGATTATTTATTCCTAAACAGAACCATAAAGCAAAAAACTAAAATAAAATTGGGTTGCCTCCCAACAAGCGCTATTGTTTAACGCCCCCAGCTAGGCATAAAGGCAAGGATAGATCTAGGTATTGCCATAATGATAGTAGGGTAAATCACGAAAACTCATCTCATATTCCCTACGCTCAGAAGCAAGTTTTCTTTGTGGCAAGCAAAAGTAATCAAAAGGGCTAAATTTAATAGGACAAAAGTCCCCAAGGTCATGCTCGGGAGGTATGGGTTCCTCCTTTGGCCCCTTATATTGCACAACCAATTCATCATTATAAGCATTATTTTGGCAATAAGTCATGAGCCTTTGTTCAAGAGAAAAACCTAACCCGTTGTTCTGAATAGCAAAGTCATCGTCATGTTCGGAAATTCTATCAACTAGAACATCGGTAGGAACCTTTTTTCTAAGGTTTTCATTGTAAGCAACATGATCTACGGATCGTAAGCGCATTAAATCTTCTTGATTAAAAAGGATAGCCTCTATGGGAGGACGACCAGCGTCCACCCTATAATGCGCAAAAATTTCATTGGCCTCTTTCATTATAAATCTGAACTCATGTGCCAAAAAGATAGTAGCAACTCGCTTAACAGAAGAATGCTCTATATTTGAGAACTCTAGAATGATCCTTTGTATGCAAGGATGCAAATGAATAAATTGTCTTTCAGGTTCAACTACGAGCAAGGATATAGCCTCCGCAAGACTACTAGTTCGATGAAGAATAGAACCACCCATAGAGGGTAAGGTACCGGCACAAGTAAAGAAATCTTGAAGAACACCTTTCCCAATAATATTGCCGCTACCAATCCGAAACTTTTTGGTGTGTAAAATAGTAGGATCTTCGAGACGATCATCAAAAACATCAAAGTTTTCCATACGATTATCCTTATCAACGATAACGTCCCCCGTTTCAGACATGACGGCAGTACAGAGAACGAACACACAGGAAGCAAGCGATAAAGAGGCGAACAGAAAGAGAGGGCGAATAAAACGGCAGGGGTGAAGTGGGGGAGAGGAAAACGAGAGGCAAATGGCAAAAATGTAATGCGAGGGATAAGAGTTTGTGATGGGTACTTGGTATGTCTTGACTTGTGCGTAGACTCCCCGGCAACGGCGCCAGAATTCCTTCTTGCTACCTCTTGAGCACTGTGTTGGTTTTCCCTTGCAGAGGAAAGGGTGATGCAGCAAAGTAGCGTAAGTATTTCCCTCAGTTTTTGAGAACCAAGGTATCAATCCAGTAGGAGGCCACACGCAAGTCCCTCATACCTACACAAACAAATAAGAACCTTGCAACCAATGCGATAAAGGGGTTGTCAATCCTTTCACGGCCACTTGCAAAAGTGAGATCTACTAGAGATGATAAGATAATATTTTTGGTATTTTTATGGTAAAGACTAAAAGTAAAGAAAGCAAAATAAACGACGACAGAAATAGCTTGTTGACGGGAGATTAATATGATGGAACATAGACCCGGGGGCCACAGGTTTCTCTAGTGGCTTCTCTCAAGATAGCATAAGTATTACGGTGGGTGAACAAATTACTGTCGAGCAATTGATAGAAAAGTGCATAATTATGAGAATATCTAGGCATGATCATGTATATATGCATCACGTCCGCGACAAGTAGACCGACTCCTGCCTGCATCTACTACTATTACTCCACACATCGACCGCTATCCAGCATGCATCTAGAGTATTAAGTTCATAAGAACAGAGTAACTCATTAGGTAAGATGACATGATGTAGAGGGATAAACTCAAGCAATATGATATAAACCCCATCTTTTTATCCTCGATGGCAACAATACAACACGTGTCGTTTCCCCTACTGTCACTGGGATCGAGCACCGCATGATTGAACCCAAAGCTAAGCACTTCTCCCATTGCAAGAAAGATCAATCTAGTAGGCCAAACCAAACTGATAATTCGAAGAGACTTGCAAAGATAACCAATCATACATAAAAGAATTCAGAGAAGATTCAAATATTGTTCATAGATAATCTTGATCATAAACCCACAATTCATCGGATCTCAACAAACACACCGCAAAAAGAGTTACATCAAATAGATCTCCAAGAAGATCGAGGAGAAATTTGTATTGAGATCCAAAGAAAGAGAAGAAGCCATCTACCTAATAACTATGGACCCGAAGGTCTGTGGTAAACTACTCACACATCATCGGAGAGGCTATGGTGTTGATGTAGAAGCCCTCCGTGATCGATGCCCCCTCCGGCAGAGCGCCGAAAAAGGCCCCAAGATGGGATCTCACGGGTACAGAAGGTTGCGGCAGTGGAATTAGGTTTTCGTGGTGCTCCTTGATGGTTTCGGGGTACGTAGGTATATATAGGAGGAAGAAGTAGGTCGGTGGAGCCACGAGGGCGGAGGGCGCGCCCAGGGGGGGTAGGCGCGCCCCCTGCCTCGTGGCCTCCTCGGTGATTTCTTGACGTCCACTCCAAGTCCTCTGGATCACGTTTGTTCCAAAAATGACTCTCCCGAAGGTTTCATTCCGTTTGGACTCCGTTTGATATTCCTTTTCTGCGAAACACTGAAATAGGCAAAAAAACAGCAATTTGCACTGGGCCTTGGGTTAATAGGTTAGTCCCAAAAATAATATAAAAGTGTATAAATAAGCCCATTAAACATCCTAAACAGAATATATAATAGCATGGAACAATCAAAAATTATAGATACGTTGGAGACGTATCACTGACGTACACGTAGAATCTCCCAGTAAGGGAATTTCCAGAACACTGATTTCTTCTTAAACACTTGATCCTTGGGTGTTAATTTCACCATCAAAGGGTGGTTCTTGCCAAGCACAACATTAATTTTTTTAGCCATGTTGTGGACCACCTCCCCTTCATAGGGTCTTGCGGCCGCAGCTGCCTCTGCCGTACCATCAAATTCAGCTTCCATCTTTTGGTATGGGTGATTTTTCCGTAAGAACCTACGATGACGCAAATACACTGTTTTGTGTGAGTTGAGAAGTCTTCTGCTAGCTGTCCTATCCATGCATGTGACACACCCTACATCTCCCCTTGTTTTCTGCCCCGATGTGTTGCCTAATGCCGGCATATCTTGAATGGTGTGCACCATCATCGCATGTAGATCAAAAATCTCCTTTCTGTATGCATCATAACATTTTACAGCAAGTGCATCTATCCACACTGTCAGCAGTTCTTCTACCAGTAGCTGAAAGTAAATGTCGATGTCATTTCCAGATTGATGGGGATCGTAGCAGAATTTTAAAATTTCCTACGCATCACCAAGATCCATCTATGGAGTATACTAGCAACGAGGGGGAAGGAGTGCATCTACATACCCTTGTAGATCGCGAGCGGAAGCGTTCCAATGAACGGGGTTGATGGAGTCGTACCGATGACCGAGTGCCGAACGGACGTCACCTCCGCGTTCAACACACGTACGGAGCAGCGACGTCTCCTCCTTCTTGATCCAGCAAGGGGGAAGGAGAGGTTGATGGAGATCCAGCAGCACGACGGCGTGGTGGTGGAAGTAGCGGGGATCTCGGCAGGGCTTCGCCAAGCTTCTGCGAGAGGGAGAGGTGTTGCAGGGGGAGAGGGAGGCGCCAAGGGCTGTGGTCCTGCTGCCCTCCCTCCCCCCCACTATATATAGGGACCCCTGGGGGGGCGCCGGCCTTGGGAGATCAGATCTCCAAGGGGGGGGCGGCGGCCAAGGGGAAGGGGGGTGGCTTCCCCCCAAGCCAAGTGGGGCGCCCCCCACCCCCAGGGTTTCCAACCCTAGGCGCAGGGGGAGGCCCAAGGGGGGCGCCCCAGCCTACTAAGGGCTGGTTCCCTTCCCACTTCAGCCCATGGGGCCCTCCGGGATAGGTGGCCCGACCCGGTGGACCCTCGGGACCCTTCCGGTGGTCCCGGTACAATACCGATAACCCCCGAAACTTTCTCGGTGGCCGAAACTGGACTTCCTATATATAATTCTTCACCTCCGGACCATTCCGGAACTCCTCGTGACGTCCGAGATCTCATCCGGGACTCCGAACAACTTTTGTGTTTCCGCATACTAATATCTCTACAACCCTAGCGTCACCGAACCTTAAGTGTGTGGACCCTACGGGTTCGGGAGACATGCAGACATGACCGAGACGCCTCTCCGGTCAATAACCAACAGCGGGATCTGGATACCCATGTTGGCTCCCACATGTTCCACGATGATCTCATCAGATGAACCACGATGTCGAGGATTCAATCAATCCCGTATACAATTCCCTTTGTCAATCGGTATGTTACTTGCCCGAGATTCGATCGTCGGTATCCCAATACCTTGTTCAATCTCGTTACCGGCAAGTCTCTTTACTCGTACCGTAATGCATGATCCCGTGGCTAACTCCTTAGTCACATTGAGCTCATTATGATGATGCATTACCGAGTGGGCCTAGAGATACCTCTCCGTCATACGGAGTGACAAATCCCAGTCTCGATCCGTGTCAACCCAACAGACACTTTCAGAGATACCCGTAGTGTACCTTTATAGTCACCCAGTTACGTTGTGACGTTGGGTACACCCAAAGCACTCCTACGGTATCCGGGAGTTACACGATCTCATGGTCTAAGGAAAAGATACTTGACATTGGAAAAGCTCTAGCAAACGAACTACACGATCTTTTATGCTACGCTTAGGATTGGGTCTTGTCCATCACATCATTCTCCTAATGATGTGATCCTGTTATCAATGACATCCAATGTCCATAGTCAGGAAACCATGACTATCTGTTGATCAACGAGCTAGTCAACTAGAGGCTTACTAGGGACACGTTGTGGTCTATGTATTCACACATGTATCACGATTTCCGGATAACACAATTATAGCATGAACAACAGACAATTATCATGAACAAAGAAATATAATAATAACCATTTATTATTGCCTCTAGGGCATATTTCCAACACAGATTGCTTCGGGCCTTGGATAATCATTGACATCATAATGTATTTTTTCTTCAGACACAACCCAGGAGCTAGGTTATATATGCACAGAAGCACCGGCCGTGTGCTGTGATTGGTGCTCATATCGCCAAAAGGATTCATCCCGTCAGTACACTTCCCGAGCCTTATACTTCTAGGATCCTTGGCAAAATTTTCGAACTTTTTGTCGATTAATTCCCACTGAGCCCCATCTTTCGGGTGCCTCATAAACCTATCCGCAATTCGCTCATCATGATGCCACCCCAACCTCTTTGCCTCTCTAGGGTTTGCAAACAAACGCCTCAACGTTGGAATTAAAGGCACGTACCAAACAAACTTGAACAGGATTCCTGTCTTGATCTCGTCGTCCAATTTGTACTTGTCCTTTGCTCTCCTGCGCTTGTATCGTGCATGCTTGCATGTGGGACATGCACGAAAATCTTTTTACTCACCACGGTACAATATATAATCATTCACACAAGCGTGTATCTTCTGTACTTCAAGTTCCAATGGGCAAACAATTTTCTTCGCTTCATTCGTTCTTCTGGGGAGCACATTATCTTCCGGAAGAATATCTTTCAAAAGACCTAACATCTTTGTGAAGCCCTTGTTTGATAGACCGTTTGCTGCTTTAAATCTAAGAAGCGCTAGGGTGGCACTCAACCTGGAATATTTCTTTTTGCAACCTGGATACAATTCTTTCTTGGAGTCCGCATCACTGGTTGGCAGATCCTTGTACCTAATCATATCCTTTTCTGGGCCCTCGAAATCTGCAATCATAGCAGCAAAATCTGGCATATCAAGATTGTCGTCATCTGCGTGGATGTCTTGGTTTTTCAGTGGGTGTTTCGGCTTTCCGGTGTTCCATTGGTAGCTTGATGCCTCTGCCCCAATGTTAAATTCAACATCCATGTGACACTGATCGGGGTTTGGCATCTCGCTGCCCTGGGTATCTTCATCCATGACCTCCTCTTCACCGTGTCTGGTCCAACGTGTATATCCATCCATGAATCCCCTAGAGATTAAGTGCATCTGGACATCTGCAACTTCATGTGACTCTGTATTGGCACAATCAGTACATGGACACAGGATGTAATCCGCATCACCAATTCTTCTCTTTGTACTTTCAGCCAAATTCATGAACTCTGTCACGCCACTGATAAATCTACGGTTTTCTGATTCTTCATCCATCGAGATCGTTCCGTCTGCAGCACATGAATGATAATTAAAAACAAAACAACAACATTAATACACGGATTAACTGCTGCCCAAAGATGCATGCATAAATCACAAGGTTTTATTTTAATAATTACTGAGGGCGCTTCATGTTGTTATCCAGACGTGCTATGACAAAAATTAATGGCCAGTCAATGTACATGCAGAGTGCTTGTACAACACTACACTTAGGAATTGAATACCTTAATTTAGCCACTCACGAAAAGAATACCTTAATTAATTAGCCGCGCTCTGACCTCCACCCAGCAGACAGACAAGCGCGATGCGGCAGCACACCGAGACAGCAGGGGTCAAGGAGCAAAGCTTAGTGCGGCTGCCGCCTGAAGTTTGACATCCACTCTCCCGCCATCGACCGCGATGGATGTGCTCGAATCGTGCCGCCGCCGACCTCGATGGTTGAGCTCCTCCTATCTCCCGCCGCAGACCGAGGATTGACCTCCTATGACGCCACCACCGCCCACCGACCGAGGATTGACCTCTTCTCTGGTAGCTGCTGCCTAGGCCGCCGCCGCCATCTCTACATGCAGAGCGGCTGTTTTTTTGATGGATATCCACGGAGTAGCTGTTTACACGGTATCTCACCGTAACTCAATTATATGGACAGGGTAGTACATCACATATGGTTATGTAACGGCAACCGTGTCTAACCTACGTTGTCTTCTCACACGGTTTGGTGCGAAAATCATGTGTGATGTTGTAATACCTAACACAAACGACATGTACAAACAGTGTGCCGTATACAACATATATATAGTGCCATTAGTAGTTCCCGACCATTAGCTTATCTCCACAGTTTCCCCATTTCCCCCAAATCCCTACATAGCCTCCAAATTCCCTCGCGTGGCGCTGACATTGGGGGAATGCGGACGAGTGGTGCTGATGGTTTCGGTGCGGCTGCTCCTGCTCGTATAGGCGCCGAGCACTTGCCTAAGGTCATCAGAAGGCAGGTGTACTACGGATCCAAATCATCCTGTCAGGTTCCAATCTATCCTGATCTTTTTTAGCATGTCCAAAGTATGGCTCCTTGCTGAATTCGTCCTGAATGACCCCTCTCCCCCAGGAAAGCGAACTGTCGCCGGATCCGGAGCTTGACTCCAGACTCCCGCAACACGAGTTCGACTCCGAGTTTTGCGCCACTAAGAAGTACCAAAAGCTGAGTTGTGTGCACGGGCACACTCCTGCTCGACGTGTATGGATGGAGGGATTCGACATTGGCAGGCGGTTTCTTTGTTGCCCCTTAGAGGTTAGTGCTAACTAAGTTCATCATTTCACTTCAGTTAATGCCACCGCTCATCCAGAATAATATTTAACATTGGCAGGGATATGAGGCGTGTGCCTTTGTTAACTGGCTGGATGAAGAATGGCATGGCAGGGCGCGGAGTGTTATCAGCAAGCTCGTAGAAGATAACGTAAAGCTAAAGAAGAAACTGGCTGATCTGGAATGTACAATCAGTACGATGAAGCAAGAAAGAATCAATCACAGGCAACAGATGAAAGCAAGAGACAAGAAGGAACTAGCATGTGTAGTTGTGGTTGTCGCATTAGCCATGTTCTATGCGCTGTTTGCAATGATGATTAGGGGTTTTGTTTGACAGTATTGCTAAAGCACATCTAGATGTGCTCTAAGTAATGCATATCTAGGTCCTATGCCATTGATGTTACGCGAAGATTCATGCAAATATTTTTCTTCGTCTTTTTTCTTTTCCTTTCTAGTTTGATTATTACTGGCTTTATCAATAAGAAGAGCTCAATGTATTGCTTGCCAACTGTCCTACTCCGTTCGTACCGGTACCGGTGCATAACCCCAAAACTCGTTCCTTGTTTTTGTCCTGAAAAAGGAAACCAACCAAATAGCCAATAGGAGTCCTGCGCAACCTCGGGAATTTGGAGCGACTGGGTACAAATAATTGCGGTTGATTATATCACTGGTTAGATAATACGTCAACCCCTGCTTCAATCCCCGCTTCAATTGGCAGTTCCTCTTCTCTGCATACCCCGCTTAAGTGTCCACCATCTTCATCGTCCCCGGCAGGCCGCGCTACACACTGGCACACACTTTGCAGCCATGTCGAGCGACATCGAGAACGACAGTTCGGCCAGCAGTCTGGCGCCCGATGATAGGTCAACATCGGAATCATCCCACTCATCTTCCATGAGTCCGGCGTCAAGCCCAGACCTCGATTATATCCAGTTCATGGAAGGGACGCCGCCTCCGGAGTCGTCAGACGACAACCAGACGGACGAGGAGCTGGCGGAGGACGAAGAAGAGGACGACGATGATGAGGAGGAGGAATGGTCGAACGAGGAGGAGGACGACGATGACAGCAACGACGATGACGATGGCGGCGGCGATGAAAAGCCAATGGTCAGCGGCAAGAAGCGTCCTCGCCAAGACAATGTCGCGGGGCCATCCAACAAGAACAACAAGAAGAAGGACTAAATTAAGCAGACTGTGTATATCTTTGTTTATCCTGTCAATCACATTGCAGACGGTTAGTAATATGTATTCGACATAGATCTTCTACATTATCGCCGACAGGTTGGTTTGTTGAACTTTGTGCCCTGACGAGCATACAATTCATAGAAAAATACCGTATGGGATGTCTATAATGATCGCACACAATTCTGATTACCGACCTGTTTGTCGGGTATCACATACATCTTGTTACGCCGAATCGTTTGTGTTCACCTCACTCATCGCAAACGGTTCATCGGAGTGAACTGTATGCCATATATCGCACACACCTTGATCTGGCTGCCCGTTTATGTTGTTCTTTCTCATCGCAAACAGTTCGTACGGATCAACCGTATGCTCTTCATCGCACAAGCAACTAAAACCTGAACTGTGTTTGATGCATCCGTCATCGCAAACGTTTTATACATTTCTGACAGTTTTCATACAACACCATTTGCGATTATTGCATCGCACACAGTTTCTCGAAGGGTCTCTGATCGTAGTGTCATGTTAGCAGCATCCTACAGTAGTGACATGTCATAATATTCATCGTGAATGTCTTCACCAACCACCATTGTCTTCAATGTCTTCACACATTTTTAGGGGTCATCTGTGGTAGGTAAATCGAATTAATAAGGGATTACTACCTGTGTTATCCTGCAATTCTCACAAACACATTAGTCCCTCAACCAAGTTTGTCGTCAATACTCCAAAACCAACTTGGGGTGGCACTAGATGCACTTACAATCTCCCCTTTTTGGTGATTGATGACAAACTGGTTGAAGTTTTCAACGGGGATAAAAGTATGTGAAAGTTAAAGATCAAAGTCATTGTCTTCATAAGTTGCAAAAGGCTCCCCCCTGAAGATGTGCATATAAGTGGTTTGCTTTTGAATGGAAATGCACATGGCAGGTTTTTCTTTGTGGAGATCCTCTTCAACTTGCGAAGACAATTCATCATGCATATATAAGAATAATGAAGATAGTGACATGCATAATGAGAAATGGGTGTTTGCAGAATGACTTCATGCGGAATTTATCATCTCATCACAAAGTAGCAGACGACCATCAAGTTTAAGTGTTACAACTCAAGAGCCAAATAGTTTCAAAACGAGAGTTGTAAGAACTTAGCAAAAATAATGCAACCACCCCATATGGACCCGCTTGAAGACTATCAACCTGGTATGCTTCTCCCCCTTTTGTCAGTAAGGACCAACAAGGTTTGAAGACATAGAGGATCTACTCTTTCCCAATTGGAGAAGATGTTGGAGCAGGGTCGACGTTGGAGTTGGGCGGTGCACACGGTCCTGAAGCAGAATCGTGATGCAGTGAAGCCACATTTGGTGAAGTGGCGTCATCTTCTTCATCGACGACTCTCGCAACAATAGTTGCAGCTGAAGATGAATGTTCAGAATCTTCAATTGAAGGTGTGCGACGCCAACTTGCAGATTGCGGAGGCCTGGAGTCAAATTTGAAGCTCTCAGTGAAGCCATCTTCGTGAAGATCATCTTCAGAGCAGAGCAATGTGAGGCTCTTCCAGGACCGCTGACCGGCTTAATGCGTGAAGAATGAGTTCTTGGTGGCCAAGTTGCGAATGCGATTAACATCCACCAAGAGACTCTGCATTTGACGCTTTAGCCAGTCATGATGCCTATCCTGCTTTTCATGTAGAGACACCAGAAGCTCACGGTCGTTGAGGACACGGGGACGCTTCTGAGGCCTTTGAGCAATGGTGCTGGCAGTGGCTTCAGTATTGGCACGGTGCAGCAGACGCAAGTTGCCAGCCAAAGGATAAGCAGGTGTAGCAGACTACAGCACATGAATGCCTTCAATTGGCTGCGTGAAGCTTTGGAATTCTGCATTCTGAAGGTGGAGTGGCTTCTTTGCTGGCTCGGGGTAGATGGCTTTAATGGACATATCAACATCAGGCAGAAATACAACATGGTTGTGCGCTGAGGGTTGATAGTTGATGGTTGAATGAAGCTTGATCAAACGCATCACCCATGGAGCATAAAACTTCAGTCCAAAAAGATCAATCCCAGAGGCTGCAAGTTGTCGGATGAAGAAATCCTGTGTGTTGAATCTGATGCCATTGACGATATAGAAAACCAATGTCTTCATGGCGCCTTCGAGTTTAGCTTCAGAGGAATTGCCTTTGATTGGCCAAAGAGTACGCCTCAGGATGTGATAAACTGTGTGTGGCAAATACTCAAGGTCCTTAACAAAGAACTCCTTGGGGTATTCGGCGTCATGGGGCAATGGCTTCATCATACTCAACATCTGGCTCATGTTGGGCTCTGGCTTCTGGAATATGCTTTGCAGTTCATTCTGATGAAGCTGACAACCAGGTTCAAACAACTCACGTGGAGTGGGCAGGGAAGTAAGCTCAATGATGTCCTGAGCTTTGGCTTCATGATGAATATCTCCTGTCATCCACTCAAGGATCCAAGTCTTCGGATCCCTGCTGTAGCCTCGAATACGCAATGTGGCATAAAACTGTAGCAGAAGCTCTTTGTTCCAGTGCTCTTTGTCAGTCACGAATGGAAGCAGCCCAACGTCCCTGAAACAGTCAAGGGCCTCTTCAAGGCATGGCAGCCCAGCCATGGGATCACAATCCAGACGCTTATGTGGAAAAATCCGGTCCTGGTTGTATAAGATGTAGGAGTAGTAGCTTCGCTGCTGATGGCTCCAAAACCTGTCAGAGGATATCTTGGGCTTCGTGTACGGGTTCTTGGCGCTGTCAAAGAAAGTGTTGTGCTCTCTGAAACTGAGCACGCTGAATGAGCCCTGAGTTGTTGCAGCACGGGGAAGCCTTGGCAATCTTGGCTTTGGCTTTCTGAACCTGAGGCCTCTGCTCCACGTGATAATCATATTGAGGGCCGGGAGTAGTGGGTGGAACCATGATAGGCCATTTGACTGTGACAAGCTCGCCACTACGATTGAACAACATCATCTAAAGTGATTGACTACACAATGTTGTCAGTTGCAGCATTGGCTTCAGGCTCCACATTGTCTTCAGCCATGACAGTGTCATTGGCTTCAGTGGTGTTGGTGGTGGCAGCCTCATTGTTTTCAACCTCCATGTCTTCAACAACTGGAGGTTCGGGCACGATCACATTCTCTTCGGGTTGGACTGGATCACTGGCAGGGGGAGTAGCTTCTCTCTCTTCTTCTTTTTCTTCATCAGCTAATGCAGCCGGAATGTCTTCAGCAGCTGTAGCTTCAGACTCAGAAGCGAACATAGAAGGGATGGCTTCAGGAAACACTTGACGTGCTACTGAGCTTGTGTGTTGCACATCCTCTTCTAGAATGCTTGACACGGAGACCTGAGGCCTGAGGCCTTTGCGAAGCCTGCAGAATGCTGGCGACGCCTTTGGAGAGGGAGTGGTCTATTCCATGTAGTCATCATCAAGCACCGGAGTGGTGACTTGAGCTGGTGGAGTGCGGGGGATCTCATCTTGGAGGGGGGTGTCCTTTTGTTGCTCTACCCACGCATCATCTTGAGCAACTGGCATCAAGGGACGACCAATGCTAATGAGTTCACTTCTCATGGGAGCAGGCGATGATACCGATTTGGGTTCATGCTGAGGAAGGACTTCATCATCATTTACATTGTCTTCACGACTAATGTCTTCAGCTACATTGTGGTCAACAGCTGGAATCTCCTCACTTTTGGGAGCCTCTGTGGAAGCAGGCTCATGAATCACAAGGCGGCGCTCGCAGTTGTCAGGTGGAGCAACAGATATTGGCTTGACATTCAGCGGTACTTGGGCAGAGCCACACTCTTTTCTTGAAGACTTTGAAGCTTTAGTCTTCAATTTCTTCGTGGAGGGAGCAGCCTCAAAGGATTCTTGATGCTTCCTCTTCCTGGCTTCGGCTTCGGCTTGTCTTGTCTTCTTCTGCTCAGAAGCTGCTGATGGGACCTTTGGTTTCGAGCTAGTCATGCTGGCAGGGAAGACAATGCTTGGTTGGCCCTGCCTTGAAGATTTAGGTTCAGCTTCAGCAGACTTCTTGGTTTTCTTGGCAGCCATCATGGGGTCGATGCCAAGACACCCAAGTGATTTTCTCTTCTCAGCTTCATTGTGTGCTTGCACACATTTTTGTGCATAGTACTTCATGCGCTCGCGAGAGCCTTTGGCTTCTTCACGCTTCTTGTTGAACTCGGCCTTAAGGTCATTCATCATTTGCTTGAATATTTGCACATCAGCAACACTGAGCTTGGACATGTGCTTCTTGAAATGTGCCTTCTCATAGTCTATCTTGTTCTTGAGCTCAATGATTTGCTGAGCCAAGGAAAGTTCATTGGCAATGGCTCCGTGAAATGTGACGTTGATGTCCACAGGCAGTTGTAGATCGTCAGTGTTGACGCTTTGATCCTCAAACCATTCATCAATGAAGTTGTTCAGTATGTCAGCATCAAATAGAGGCAGATCTTGGAAGATCTCAGCCTCTTGCTTGCTCTTGATCAACATTTCCAGAGCTTCATCTCCAAGATCTTCATCACTTGACAGATCAATGGTATCGTCTTCATTGCGCAGAACGGCAGCAGGAGTCAGGTCATGCCCAGAAATCTTCTTGGGCTTCTTTGTCTTCTTGGAGACACGAGAGAAGTCTTCAGACTACACACTTGGTTCAGGAGGTGCAATCGTCAATGGCTTCACAGTCGAAGCTTTCGGAGCAGCAGAGGGCTTGGAAGCTTTTGACTTCTTCTTCTTCTGCTTCGGTGGTGCAGGAGCATCCTCGGAGTCTGCATCATCGGCAGACTGATCTACTGTGGCCCTCTGAGCGGCAATATGGGAGAGAAACCCATCGAAGCCATTGAAGGGGGCGATGACATTGGGATTGGCGCCATGTGTGCCATCAGGCCTTGAAGCAGGCGGACCAGGGTTGAAGTTGAGTCTGAATGCCTTCCTGTTCTTGGCAGGAGACTCCTTTGCAAACAGAAAGTTGCACTTGAAGAGATTGTCGTCATGACACCATCGAAGAGATGATGGGTCAGCATTTTCTGGTTGAGGCCCTTGGACCATGCATGGATAGAAGCCTTGAGCAATAGCTTTAGACTTCGTCTTGGGTGGCAAATTCCTGTAGAGAATATCGCCCCACGGGCGCTTGATAGCGTTCTTTTCACCATACTCAGGAGTGACGAAGTTATACTTGAACCACTGCTCAGCCCAATATATTCGGATCCATTAGATTCTTGTCTTGCGTTGATTGTAACTTTCCTCAGGATCAGACTTGTAAAGTCCATAGAGATCCGGAGGCAGATCCAGAGCAGTATTTCCACGGCGCTGCCTGCCACCTTTCCTTGTAGATTTTTCAGTCGCCATAATATTCAGACAGAGAGGCTTCAAAACTGTGAAAGGTTTCTGATGACTTGTCAAACAAGAATTGGCATCAAGAGATTCAATATGATGCTGTAAGTATTCTGCAAATGAATGCAGACTATGAGAACCGAGGGATTCTCCCATGGACATGTACCTGTGACAGCATTAGAGATGCGAGGGAAGGGGAAGAGGTCATATGCATTCTCAGAAGATTTTGAAGATAAATCAGTTTGAACAGATTGACCTCATAGTGCAAAGACATTCACTTATTTGAAGTGAGTTGGTTCCAGATTTGTACGAATCCATGAATAAGTACAGGTGAGGAATCTAACTAGTTGTGAAGCACAAGTGAATATACTTTGCAAGATATGAGATTCAGAAACAGGAAGATCCAGATTTGGAAGTGCAGAAACCACTTTTGGGTGAACTGGACGGATCTGATAGATCAAAAAAGCGGTAAAAAGCGAGTTTTATTTACCACTGAAGAACTACTAGACGGGGCAGAACGGATGCCGAGCAGTCCAATCTCCCACACCCTAACTTGGCGGTGGAAGACACCTATGGCGGCAGCGGAGAAGACGAGGTCCGCGGTCGGCGTGAGGATGACGTCGAAGAGGTTGCGGCAGCTAAGCGCTCCGTCTCCGCATCGACGCGGCTAGCGGTGCGCTAGGGTTTGAGCGAGATGGCGAGGTGGAAGAGGAGATAATGACCGCGCGGGTGTGTAAGGTGAAGGGCCGTGTAACGTAATTGCGCAGGTGCCCCTGGCGGTTCACATCTGATGGACACGTGGCATGCATGCAACTCATTGAAAGTTGTTCAATGTTCCCACGCGCGCCTGGTTTGTCGGGTGGTCGTTCCGGCTTCTCCGGTATCCAAGCAAAAGAGATATGGCATTAAAAATAGTTTTAAATGTGTGTCTCTGTATTTTAGCTGACAAGGACGCAGTGAAGACATTTGACACGTGTTAACAGAATGCATATGACTAGATAGATAGAATTTGAGGAAGAAGCAGAGAAGGGGTTAGGGTTCGATCACATTCACTTAGTTCCGAAAATGGCAAGTTTGAAAACATAGCTATAAGTGAATGTTGTAGAGGACAGAACACATATATATCTCTTCTCTATTACTATTAAACAAGCAAACATTATCTTTCTTAAGTGCACCCCGTCTAACGTACACACAACAAACCAAGGTAATTAGAACCTCGCGATCGGCCCGCTCATTTAGATCTAACCGTCAAGATAACAACTAACCATCAGCGAAAGTACATCTATCAATTTAAGGGGCGGACGAAAACTCTGTCATCGAGCAGACGAAAGATTCGTTCAACAACCACGTGATCCCATCCTCAATTAGCACTAAATCCCACTAGAAAATCAGCGCTAACCTAAAATTTAGCCCGTCCCCCTCGCCGCCCCATGCCACGCCAATGACAGTGGCGGTGTGCATGACAATTTCCTCGACCACATGCTTAGCAGCCTGCTTCCCTCGGCTTATCACGACCTTGCCGCTAGGACGAAGCCTGAGGACCGCACCCAGGCCGATGGAATAAAGCAGCAGCTGTTTATTGGCCCGTACGACCAGTCGGTGATGCTGGCACCGCGGCTCTGCCGGCACCAGATTAGCGGCGTCCCGGCAGCAAAGTAGATGGTGGTACATAACCTCGCCGATCTGAGGTAGGGCCACCACAACAACATGCTTCTCCAGGGCATGGGACGCTTGCCATCCATCGGGAGCGGCGACGGCGGCGATGGCGTCCTACTGCTCCCACTCATAATTGGCAAGGGCGTATCGGGCGGCGACGTGGAGGTCTCCTTCTCTAGAATTAATATAGTTGCAGTCTTTCTTATCCTCCCCGGTCTTTTTACTGAGAATAGCAGATGTTATTGCAGCAGCAAACGGCGCCCATGCCGAGCCAGACCTTTGGCGGAGTAGGAGGTGCTCCGGCTGCAGGGCGCAACCACAACAAGCCAGGGGAGGAGGAGGTGGCGTGTCGGCGCCGCCAACGGAGCGGGTGCTCGCGGCCACGCCTGTGACGCCCGGATAATTAAGCTACAGTAATCTCTGCTAATGATGCCATGTCACCTCGATTACTGTTGCTAATCTCGCGTTAGTTCAGAACCGATCCAACTTCAGATTTGGATTAAGTCTAACGGTAAATGTTTTCAAACATTAAAACTAAAATGTTTGGCATGTGGCAAATAATACATACTAATTATTGCTGGAGAAACCACACTTCTGTAGAATATTCAATTGCACTATAATAAGTAAATCAGCGGCAAAACTATTATTTAAATGCTCTTAAAAATAATGATAAACAAATACAATCTACTATATTAAATGTGTCAAAATGTTTGTGGCAGTGGCATAATTACCTCTACTAAATTAGGTACAATTTTTCTATTATACTAAAACTAAAATAAATAGAAACTAAGTTAAAAAGGACAAAATAGAAAAACACACACACACAAAAAAGAAACACCCCCCGATTGGGCCTTGGCCCAGTTGGCCGAGCGGCTTGCCGGCCCACCCCCGCCCGCTCCTAGCCTACTTGGCCTCCCTCCCCCAACCAGAAACCCTAGCCCGTCGCACCCCCCCACTACGCTCTTCCCCCGATCCGATCTAGATCGGGGTTGACCCCAACTGCCCCGACCGATACCCCACTCCCTCTCGTTCTCTAGCACCAGGCCCCTGCGCCCATCCCCTGCCGCGCCGGAGCCCCACCACCGCAGCCGTCCCCGCGCCCGCGCCCGGGGATCCGCCGCCTATCGTCGTCCTCGTGCCACCATTACGCAGAAGCTCCTGCCGTGGCCGCACCCGCCTGGTCCTCCGTGTCCGTGCCGCGCCAAGCCGCCTCCTCGCCGGAGAGGGACGGACCCCGGAGGCCTCGTCATGGATCCGGCCTCCCTCGCCATGCTCCCCTCGCCGGAGTCCCCTCATCGACCGGCGCCCCCTGCTCCAACACCGTCGGACGCCGCCGCTAACCTCGTCGTCGATCCGCTCGACCCCGACCTCCATCGGCTCCATCGAACACCCTGCTGGTTCCGCTGTGAGCCTCCGGCCCTCCACGGCCTTTTTCCCCTCCTCCCCGTGCCCTCCAGCGCCGTTTGTCGCTAGCTCCGCCGTAGTCGTCACCCCCGGCTGTTTCAGCCGCTCCTAGCTACACACGAAGGCAGCTCGACGCGGCGCCTCGCGCTTATCCGTTTGGCACCCGGGCTGCCCCTTTTGGTCGCCGGAGCAGCCGGCTCCGCGCGCGCCGCTGTCCGCTAAACTCACCCATGGGCACACGCGCACGCACACACGCACGTTCTAATAGTGGGTTGACCCACTGACGTGTGGGCCCGCCCGGTTTAACCAATACCCTAACCACGTAATTAGATAGAACCTAATAAAACGTTAGTTGAATAACTGGAAATGACATGTGGACCCTTTTCTTTTAAAAGCCTGTTTAAAATTATCTAAGTCAATGACATGTGGCCCCCCACCTAATCTGTTAAAATTAATTAGACAATTAATTTACACTATCTTTATGACAGCTGGGTCCCACCAGCCAGTTTGACCAGTCAATAGTCAATACGTTGACCGCTAACTGGACTGCTGACTCAGCCCCTGGACCCCACTATCAGCCTCTGCTGACTGGGCAGTTGACTCAGTCAACTAGCCCCACCTGTCAGCCTCACTCGCACCTCTTTGGGTACACTTCTGTGTACCCATAGCATTAATTATTTAAATGAATTTCGAATTAAATTAAATCCAGGAAATCTAGAAAATGATTAAATCTTTATAAATTAATATAAAATAATCCGTAACTCGGATGAAAATACTTTGTACATGAAAGTTGCTCAGAACGACGAGACGAATCTGCATACGCAGTCCGTTTGTCAGCCACACGTACCTAGCATATCAAACCTGCAACTTTTCCCCTCCGGCCTGTCTATCAGAAAACGCGAAACACCGGGAATACTTTCCCGGATGTTTGCCCCCCTTCACCAGTATCACTTACTACCACGTTAGGTCACCTCTAGCATCGCGCATTGCCATGTTATACTTTGATTGCTCTGTTATTTATTGTGTTCCCCCTCCATTACTTCTTTCCGGTAGACCCTGAGACTGCCGGCGACCCCCTAGTTCGACTACGGTGTTGACGACCCCTCCTTGCCAGAGAAACCAGGCAAGCCCCCCCTTGATCACCAGATATCTCCTATTCTTCTCTCTACTGCTTTGCATTAGAGTAGTGTAGCATGTTACAGCTTTCCGTTAATCATATCCTGATGCATAGCCTGTCCTTGCTACTACAGTTGTTACCCTTACCTGCAATCCTAATTGCTTAGTATAGGATGCTAGTGTTCCATCAATGGCCCTACACTCTTGTCCGTTTGCCATGCTATACTACTGGGCCGTGATCACTTCGGGAGGTGATCACGGGCATATGCTATATACTTTATACTGTTACATTACTTATGATACTGTTCGGAGGTGGGGGCTGAAGGGGCAGGTGGCTCCATCCCGGTAGAGGTGGGCCTGGGTTCCCGACGGCCCCCGATGTTACTTTGTGGCGGAGCGACAGGGCAGGTTGAGACCACCTAGGTAAGAGGTGGGCCTGGCCCTGGTCGGCGTCCGCGGTTACTTTAAAATAACACGCTTAACGAGATCTTGGTATTTGATCTGAGTCTGGCCACTAGGCTATACGCACTAACCAACTACGCGGGAACAGTTATGGGCACTCGACGTCATGGTATCAATCGAAGCCTTCGTGACGTCAGCGACTGAGCGGCGCGCGCCGGATTGGACTGGAACGCCTGCTAGGCTAGGTATGCTTCCGGCCGCGTTCGCAACATGCATGTGTGCAATGGGCGATGGGCCCAGACCCCTGCGCGCATAGGATTTAGACCGGCGTGCTGACCTCTCTGTTGTGCCTAGGTAGGGCTGCGACGTGTTGATCTTCCGAGGCTGGGCATGACCCAGGAAAGTGTGTCCGGCCAAATGGGATTGAGCGTGTTGGGTTATGTGGTGCACCCCTGCAGGGAAGTTTATCTATTCGAATAGACGTGTCCCTCGGTAAAAGGACAACCCGGAGTTGTACCTTGACCTTATGACAACTAGAACCGGATACTTAATAAAACACACCCTTCCAAGTGCCAGATACAACCCGGTGATCGCTCTCTAGCAGGGCGACGAGGAGAGGATCGCCGGGTAGGATTATGCTATGCGATGATACTTGGTGAACTTACCATCTACTTTCTTCTACATGCTGCAAGATGGAGGCTGCCAAAAGCGTAGTCTTCGACATGACTAGCTATCCCCCTCTTATTCTCGCATTCTGTAGTTCAGTCCACCGATATTGCCCCTTTACACAGATACCCATGCATAAGTAGTGTAGATCCTTGCTTGCGAGTACTTTGGATGAGTACTCACGGTTGCTTTTCTCCCCCTTTCCCCCCTTTTCTTTCTTCCTGGTTGTCGCAACCAGATGCTGGAGCCCAGGAGCCAGACGCCACCGTCGACGACGACTCATACTACACCGGAGGTGCCTACTACTACGTGCAGGCCGCTGACGACGACCAGGAGTAGTTTAGGAGGATCCCAGGCAGGAGGCCTGCGCCTCTTTCGATCTGTATCCCAGTTTGTGCTAGCCATCTTATTACAACTTGTTTAACTTATGTCTGTACTCAGATATTTGCTTCCGCTGACTCGTCTATGATCGAGCACTTGTATTCGAGCCCTCGAGGCCCTGGCTTGTATTATGATGCTTTTATGACTTATTTATGCTTTTAGAGTTGTGTTGTGATATCTTCCCGTGAGTCCCTGATCTTGATCGTACACGTTTGCGTGCATGATTACTGTACGATTGAATCGGGGGCATCACAACGCCAGACCACCAACCCACACAGCATCCCGGAGCGAGTAAACTATCTATTGAGCGACCCTCATATAGTGTTACTTGTCAATTTGGTCGGCAATTAACCTTATAGTATATCAAACCAAGGGGAGCAGCTTGCATCTTAGTACTAAACTGATTAGTTCCCGTGTTTTTGTTAATGTTCTGGCTTTAGCTAACTATATTATTCCTTTGTCCTTTTAGTTGTCCATACTGTTCTTGTTCTTCTCTACTCATGTGCACTTCTATTTAGCACCATGGGCCTCTCTTCCTCTATAAACTTAATTCTTGATGATTTTTTCTAATTAATTAACCAGCTGGTCCTTGTCGCAGTTTTGCCGGGAGAGGATTGCTTAGAGGATAAAGGCCCTGCAAGAACTGGTGCCCAAGGCCAACAAGGTAAGCAAAGATATCAGCTGGAGAACGAGGCACATATTGTGCTTGTAGCTAAGCTAGCTTAATTAGATTCTTCGAGATCCAAGTGGTCGAAGACGATAGCTTCATCACTAAGGGTTTTGGTTGGGAAGCTGCTGCTTTATTATTACATCAGTTCAATGCTGGCCATGAATTAAAATAAGGGCTTTAACAGATGCCGATGCAAGAAAAAAGTTGGAGCCATCAGGTTGAGATTTCAGGTGTGAGCAATTATTGTACAATGAGATTTAATTGCCGGGAGTAAATTGTTTTGTAATATCCAATGTAGACTTCTATTAATGATATGTGTGGCTAAAGCTCCTTGAACTTTGCAGATGTCAACGAAAATGTTTAGTGCAAACAATGGACTTCTCAATACTTATTTGTGCCATTTAAAATATGTTGTAGCTTTTGGGCATATCAAGTCTTGGAGCTGGACCATTGGCTTATCCCAAGAAGAAGCCACTTTGATTGTATAGTATTTGTTGTTTCTCAAGATTTCAAAGGTACTTCAGATACAACAACAAAAATATTTATGGATGGCCCACGAATTTTATAGTTTGGTTAAAAATCATTAAGGTGTAAGGATCTTATTGAATATTCATAACTGAAAATGAAAATGTGTTGAAGTATTTGACAACAACTTGTACCAACTTGTTGATAAACAATTATTGCCTAGAACAGACTTCTCCCTGCATATTTTGTCATGATGGTTTGAATTTGTATGTTGCATCACTTGCGCAGAATGAAAATTGTATGAACCTGCACCGGATTGTGTATTTGTAGGAAGGTTGTCCTTCCTACAAGGATTGGAAACTTCCTGGTCAGTGTTCTTTTTTTTGAAAAATTGTGTGTTTGTCCATTGTAGTTTTTGTGTTTACATAAGGTTTCTCTTTCCTTTTGCGGGCACAATGTTGAGACAATTATTTTCAACAAAGCTTCTTTGGGGAAATAACTAACTCCATATGTTCGACCCATATCTTTTCATTGATCAACATAATTGTGTGCATATTGTTTGTATGTCATTTCTATGATGTATTTTTCCTTTCAATATGGAATCGTTAGAAATGATGGGTTGCCATTTCTTTGCAAGTTCTAACTAAGGAAAATGGTGTATTTGACAAGACATGAGTTGGAGTTACTTCTGCAACCTCTTTGATAAAGTGATTCAAGGTATGTTCGATTGCTCATTTAGGATGGTTATTACTGAACGTCTTTGGGAACCAAGGATTTTTGTAACTTTTTTTGCTGAAACCTTATTCTAGATTTATAAACCTGGAAGTGGATTCTTATTCCGGTTTTTATTTGTTAAAACGTGTGTTGCACATGCACACTTACTAGTATATATATATCATAGCTTGCCACAGAACTAGTTAAGACTTGCTAAACATTAAACGGTTTAAAAGTAAGTAAAAAATATGAAATAAATAGGGGAGCCTCACTCTAATATAGGGTAACGCTATATAT